>NW_015664048.1:66714-67864 GCF_001515625.1 Sinocyclocheilus rhinocerous | reverse complement strand
CACTCACTCTCACACACTCTCTCACACACACACACACACACACACCTAAATTCTCATCTGAATGTTGCAAATCTGTCACTTACAGACAGAAACTGAGCTTAACATACCGATTTCTTAAAGCAAGAAAACAATTCAATTTACAAACGGCGGCGCCGCTCTGTACGTTAAAAATAAGGTGGATGAAATAATAACTGACGAAATTAATCCAGTAAATTCTCGACTATAATGGAACACAGTCTGTAGAGTTTTTCCAAACATATTCAGCTCATGATAAATCTTGTCGATAAATTTGCGCTGAAATAAGGAACGAAATCTCAGCGCCAAAACCGAAAAGTAACAACACGTTTTTGTCATTTTTTCATTGCAATGCTCTTTATTATCTCTTCCAGTTTCAAATGTGAAAAGAGGCATTAATTTCTCTTAATTAAATACTTAAAGCAAAAAAAGAGAAATATTTACATAATCTCATTAAACTATAATCATTAACTAGAGGATGATAATTATACAAGCCGGGTGGTTAAACCACAAAAAGAAAAAAAATTAAATACAGACAAAACAAAAGCCAAAAAATTAATACATGGCATTAAAGTTAGCATTTTTATTATTGGAAAACAAAACAAAACATGTATTTACAGGTCGCTCTCCAGGGAGCTGAAAGGCATGTAGTATTCGTACTCTCTCATTCTCCAGCTTTTTTGTATTTTTTTTTTTTAAACACTTATTTCTATATATATATTTTTCAAGTCGTAATAATGATTTGTTTCGTAAAGTCCACAACAGGTGCGAAAGAGCACGTCCACAAGCGCTCCTCGTCCCCCTCAAGTCTGCTTATTTCTCAAACGTTAATTTTCTTCGTGAAGTGTGATGTGAACCGTATGTCGGCAGAAGCGTCTCAGCAGCAGCAAAAAGGTCAAAGTTGAACATCTCTAGCAAGTTCGTCGCCCAGAGCCGCAAACAAACACTGAAAACCACAGCTCCGAAAGGGCCGATTTGCATTTTTAATTCGTTATCTGTCATAAAAAACGTAGAAAAAAAGAGCTCGGAACACTCCACTAGAACTAAACGAAATCCCAAATCAAAGAAAACGACAAAAAAACCCCCCCAAAAAAAACAATCCAATCCTCATTACAGCAACACAATCAGCCGCTCC
>NW_015664048.1:58362-65921 GCF_001515625.1 Sinocyclocheilus rhinocerous | reverse complement strand
TCTCTCTCACACACACACACACACACACACACTCACTCGGTGGCTGCTCCATCTGCACCATCAGACTCTGTAAGGCATAGAGCGCCTGCAGCTCCTTCTGCTCGTCTTTAATGTAGCGCTGCAGCAGCTTGGCCCTCTGGGTAATTTCTTTAGTGTCTACTTTATATGGATTCTCACCTTGATAATGACAGGATGAAAACAACATTAAAGCCAACATGACTTTTACTTTTTGACATTATTATAAAGAAAAATAACACTAAAACATCTCGGTTCTGCTGATGCAGGGATTCAGAAACATTTTTGTCAGTCGAATCGCTTCTGACCTAAAATATTTCCTTGCAGTCTGTCTGAAATTTTAACTCAACATTTGAATGATTTAACACATTTACATGTTCATGGTTCTCTGATATCAGTGGTCACTTAACATGCAGCTAAACAAATATTTAATCTTTTTTATTAAGGGTTTTATTTTATTTATAAATGTATTTTGCTTTTTAAATTTAGTTTTATTAATTATTACAAATAATTACTTCCTTTCCAACAACTTACAAACCCCCTGCAGTTCACTAAAGAATCCAATTATTTTAAAATAATTTCATTTACATATACATTTATTAATTTGGCACGTTAACTATATACTTTAACTATAATTATTACATTAATTATTAACTTTTCAACAACTTACAACCTCCCTGCAGTTCCCCCAAGAACCCATTATTTTATTACTATTTATTTAATTTACAATTAATTATTAATTATAATATTTATATATATTTAATGTATATGAATATTACATTAATTATTGATTTCTCAACAATTTACAAACTCCCTACAGTTGCCTCAAAAACCCCCAGTTATTTTATTATTATTATTAATTTCATTTACAATAATTATTCATAATAATATTCATAAACATTAATCATAAATAACTATTAACATTAATTATTGACTTTTCCCCCCCAACAGTTTATATCGTTATATTACGATTTTATTTTTATTTTAGGTAAAGTTTTAGTAATTTTGTTGTGTGTGTTTGTCACTTTTATTTTTATGTCTTTTTTGTTTTAAATGTCTACATAGCTTTTTTTTTTTTAAATCAATAAGTTTAATAAAATATTAAAGCTGCAAGCAGCGATGATGGCCCTCGCACCCGGTGGCTTTAGGAAAACAGCGAACGGTGGGCAATATGCATTTAAAGTGGTAAATATAGGAGGAATATGTCCAAGTCCTTTATATGTGCCAAACTTCCTGCTGCCAGCTGGTGGCGCTATGATTATAACAGAACATTGGCATGTAAATGTTTTCAGGCCAGGACTCTTACCAAACATATGAAGTTAGGGGCAGATCGGACATTGCATGTTTAAGTTAGTGTAAAACAAGTAATTTCCTGTTGCCAGCAGGTGGCGCTATAATTATAATTGAATATTGGCCTTTAGATGTGTTCAGGCCTGGACTCTTATAAAACATGTGAAGTTTGAGGAAGATTGGGCATTGTATGCATGAGTTACAACAACTTCCTGTTTCATGGCGTAACATCAAACTTTGTCAGGCCGCCAGGGACACGCCCCTTGACGAAAACTCAAGATCTTCGCAATTTAGGATCGCAAAGGCCTTAAGATAACCCTCACCAAATTTGAAGATGATCCGATTAAAACTGTAGGAGGAGTTCATCAAAGTACGAGGCCTGGAAACAACAAAAAAAATACACAAAAATCGTACAGTAACTTCAAAATAACGGACTTCCTGTTGGGTTTCGGATTTTGTACCAAGATACTTTTTTGTAGGTAATGGTGTGTTACACGTGTGTACCGAGTTTCGTACATGTACGTGAAACGTAGCTCGAGGTGCACTCCGTTGAAATTTTACAGGTGGCGCTATCGAGCCATTTTGCCACACCCACTTCTGAAACCCATATCAGATGTAAATTTTCGCCAGTTCTGACGCGTGTGCAAAGTTTTGAGCATGTTTAGGCCCTCAAAAATGCGATTCACTTTGGAGAAGATCATCGGTGCTCGGGCCCTAATAAATTAGCTATTTTAGTACATCAAGTTAAACTAAATAAAAACAAGAAATGTTGCCTTGGCAGCTAGCTGTAATAAAATTATATATTTTTTTATTTCAGTTAACACACAATCAAATCCTGTTGTATTAAAGGACTCACAGATGATGGCACACTGACAGACGGTGGTCATCAGAGCTCGGACAAACGTGCTCGATGATGTTTGCTGCTCGTCTAGACTGGCCTGCAGAGAGAGAGGTCAAAGGTCACGGAGGTGAAACACAGCTACAACAGCTAGAATACATCTCCAACTAAATTGTGTCATTCATATTTGTAGCTTTAAAGTACAGCTCCTAAGCGGACATGATGATGGATAAAAAATATATTTCAACGCTTCTGTGTTGGCTTGCAAAACATCTGTTCCCCGATAAACTCATCTGTGCCGTGAACACAAAAGCATTAAAACTTTTGCATTTCCCCCAAGAAACTTTGTGTTTGCTTGCAAAACTACTGTGTTCCTTTTCCATCCAGCTCATATTTTTTTCCCATCACCAGAACTCTGACGAAAGCATTGGTGAGATTGCAGAAATGGCATTGCAATAAGGAGATCATAGTGATCATCTAAGAGAGGTCCACATGTAATGCTCATTTCATATGCAAATAAGTTAGCCAATCACAGCAGTGGGTGTGGTCTCACAGCGGACACGCCCCTTCTGACAAAGAGGCTAAAATCAGGGAAGAAAATTAGCATTTACATTTAAATTATGACTGTTTTTGGTGAAAAAAACACTGATTATAAGTGCACTTCAGGAAACATTATAAAATCATTTAAAAATGCATTTCATGACCCCTTTAAGGCACACACCAGAGGTGTAAAGATACCTGAAAACCACACTTGAGTAAAAGTACAGATAGCTTGCAGTTAAAATTACTCCATGACATGTTACAAGTAACCAACTCCAAAACAGCTTGAGTAAAAGTCTTAAAGTGTCTGATTTGAACAGTACTTAAGTATTTTACTTAGAGGCTCAAAGATGCACTAGTCAAAGAGACATGGCAGTGAAAAACTGTAACGTTGTGGAGAAGTTAGAGAAAACAGGATCTATGTGCAGGTATTTAATGGAAAAACCAGAACAAACAGACAACCATTACATTCAACAACTCACAAAGAACTAAAGAAACACTAGGGGTGTATATAGACGATTACGATTCAGAGGGATGCGATGCGATGATAAAACGATTAACGATGCATCTTTTGTTTTAATACATATTTGCTTTTTTCTCACTGTCTGACTATTGAAGCTAAGTATCTGGAATTACCCATAATGAATTTACTTCCAAGATCTTTTATTAATAAAACAAATGTCAGTGATTTGGCAAGTCAACAAGAAGGTTACAAAGAACCAACAGGAAATGAAACATATGCCTGTAGCAGCAAACTTGTAGTAAATTAATACCGACTTAAGCATATTCTGTAATATGGTTTCTCATATTTATTGTGTTTCCAAAATATTTTAGTCTGGCTTGACAACTTGCATACAGTGTGGCTCCCCCTTCAACTTCATAGAAGCCAAAGTGCTTCCATACGCTAGCTTTTAACGCAGACGGTGCCGGTCTGATTTCAGAAATAGAAAATAGATTTTTGACATTTGTGAATCGATTCAGAATCCTCCACGTCTGCATCGCGATGCATCTAAGAATCACATTTTCCCCCCACCCCTAACAGACACTCATAAAAATGTAGTGAAGTTGAGAGTAAAGGTTGCTAATATCTTTGATACTCAGTAAAAATAAAACGTATCCGAAAGGATACTCAAGTACAGTAATTAGTTACATTTACTCAAATACTTTACAACTCTGGCGCGTGCACACACACACACACACTCTTACACAACCTCACCGCGACAGCCCTAACACACACACACACAGACAGACATACTCTTATACACACACACCCGCACACACACTCTTATACACACACACACACGCACGCACACACACACACGCACTCTTACACACACACACACACAGACATACTCTTACACACACACACACACACACTCACACACACTCACACACACAGACATACTCTTATACACACACACCCACTCTTACACACACACACACACACTCTTACACACACATTCGTACCTCCACCCAGTCAAAGATCCTCTGGTTGTCTGCTTTCTCCTGCAGGAGTCGCTCCAGCTCTCTAGAAATGTCTTCTGGACTCAGAGTCCCTTTACTGCTCTTCCTCACACACTCCTCACCCAGAGTGAACTCCACTCCCTGCACGCGCACACACACACACACACACAACACATTATATAAGTAACAATCATCAATCAATCTGCTGCGGTTTTGACTGAATTCATCGCCAACCTCTTCAGTGACAAATTTATTGACGTCCTCGTCTTCGGGGAGTAAGTCTTTCCAGCTCAGCGCCGCGTCTCTCCACATCACTCCCGCCTTCTTAAGACTCTGAGACAGGAAAGAGTTCAGAACGGACACTTTCACAACTTCATTCTGACATCGCTCCCTATGTAGTGCACTATGTGGTGTGTCAACCATGCTGCAGTGTAGTTTGAATTGCATTCCCCACTCTTTTGTACCCATAATGCACTTTATAGTGTACAACAGGCATTTGCATTAGCATCTGAATTAGCTAACTTAGTGTCACTCACTTTGTAGTGAACGAGCAAGCAATTTGGGACACGGCAAGTAGGATTGTATGATTTGGGAATTCTAAAAAAAATGATACAAGTACTAGTATTTATAGCTGTCTTCATTTCTTCATTACATGTTGTTAAATTACTGAATTTCAATTTAGGTGGAAAACCGCAGGGAAGCTTCTCTTTTGACAACAGCCAGATTATAAGCGCATGTTGCATTTCCAAATGCACAAGTAGGATTGTTTGATCTGGGGAAAAAAACCTGATTTTCTAATAAAAATTAAAAAAATTTCCCTGATGTGACTGCAATTTAAAAAACAATAATCCCCCCCCAAAAAAAAAAACACTCCAGGTTTGCTGCACAACTTGGAAAAAACGTTTGTGATTATATTTCATTATGACTAAAAAAAAACAAAAACAAAATTATATATATATAAAATACATACATATATATTTCGCTTCGCATCGCTTCACATCGGGTGGTTCTTTGCCTCCGCGTCGTGCATTTAAAATCCTTTAATACACGGCAAGCCGTTGATTATCCCTTACATATATATAAACAAAAATAATTTTTATTATTCCAAATAATAATATTATCTTGTTACCAAATAAAATTATCGAACAAAATAATAAATAATAATGTAATATTTGACTGTAAAATAAAAAATAAAAAAGTGAACTTAAATGTGTATGTAATAATAATAATAATAATAATTATTAATATTACTATAGTTTTTATTGTAATTATTATTACCTAGTATAATTATTAAACAAAATAAGAAATATTACTAATGCAAACAAATGTAAATTATTTAATAAAATGTAAAAAAACTACAAAAAAATTTTTTTAAATGAAAATTACATTAATTATAATTATTAATAATAATTTATTTTATTTTACAGTAAAGCTGTAAAATTACAACACTAATATTTATGGCTTTCTCAAATTCTTCATTTCTTTAATTTCAACAGTTTAACCACAGGGAAGCTTTGCTTGGTTTTGTTGACAACGACCGGTTTATAAGCGGTTTAAAACAAACAGTTTCCACATGTTGCGTTTCCAAATGCACAACATAAATGACTCCAACTCAGAGCAGATGCAGAGATTAATTTGCGTGAAGCAGCATTTACTGACAACGAAAACAGCGCATCGTGAGCCGCTCGTGTGTAAATGAACACAGTGCCGCGCTTCACTCTGAAAGAAGAGCATTTATTTAATTAAATCACAGATTTTGCGATTTGAAAATCGCACCGAGCCATATTGTATTTTTGGTTATAAAACAGAGAGTTCCGGTCCTTGATTCTGATTGGCTGAGCCGCGTTCTAAGCTGTTGTAAATTACTCTACAAAGTAACATACACCTTTGTTTACTTCTGTGTGTTGCTCGGCAACCACTTTGTTACAACCACAACTGTTTCTGAGGAGCTACATTGTTTGGTGGAAGAATACTGTTTTTATTAATATCATTAGACTTTATTTGCTCCGTTTTATTCTGTGAAACCTTACTACGTATATGGAATAACCGTTTTATAACAGCTACCTAACAACGCCCCTTAGCTGTTATAAATTCACTGTAAACCACGGCTTCTTGGGGCTTATTGCTTTATTTTATTTCAATGAATCATGCAGCCTTGGTGTCTAACAGGAATGAATGAATTCTCACAAGCGTCTTACCATTGCTTTACAGAGCAGCTTGAGGATTTCCACCAGCAGAACTCCAGCCTTCCCAAGAGGCACCAGCGGTTTAGACACCTCCCTGTGAACAGGTCAGAGGTCAGACGCTTGATTTCTGTGTGATGTTATTGGCAGGTGATGGCTGTGAAGGGTTTGCAGGCTCACCTGAAGAGCGGCCCCATGGGAATCCCTCCCTCCTGCAGCATGGGACTGATGAGCTCAGCCAGATACAGCCAGATGTGAGGAATATCTATCGCCATGTCCTCCGCAACCTCCAGCACCTCCAGCAGCCTGCAACAATCATCACCATTGGATTTAATGTGTTCTATTTATATACATGGGTCAAAGACGTTAAGATGTCCACATCAAAAGAAATGTACTAAAGTGATTGTATGTCCATAGAAAGCACATTAAATGTAAGTAAAGTGTCTACTTTAAAGGTTTCAAATAAGTTTTTGGAGAAAAAAATGTTAAAATTTGGTTGAAATAATGTTACATTGTCATTCAGTGTAACACAACATTTATGTAGAAATTCAAACATGCTTATTCTGACGTGTACATGTTAAAATATATAAAAGAATAAGAGAGCATATTAAATTTGATTGTGTTTTAAATGAGTAAAAAATTATTACTGACAAATGGGCAAAACCTAGGATAGTGGCACATTTAAAAAATGTAAAATTAGTATTTGGGGTGAAAGTAATTAGTCTTTTAATATGTCATAAATTGAGTTTTGTTGTAAATATGCCTTATATATGTATAAGAAAATGACAAAAACGCAAAAAAAACTAAATTATTAAGGTTAAAGTGAAAACTGAAAATATAAAAATAGTCTAATTCAAAATATTAACAAAAAATAATAAACTATTATAGCTTTTTGTTAATATTTTGAATTAAAACATTTTTTCAGTATTTTCAGTTCGTTTATACTAAAATAACATGTTATAAATTAGTTATTATAGTTAACTAGAACCATAAAAAAATATTATAATCACTTGAAATAAATGTTAACTAAAAAAAAAAAAAACTAAACTTGACAAATAAAATAAATACAAATTATAAAGCAGACAATAAAACTGTGTGCCTGACCTAATTATAATAATTATATTTATTATATTAAATAAATATACATATATAAAACCATAACAAAATATTTTCGCTAGTGCTGTGTTCAAAATATCGATACGACGATGTATCGTCACAGAGATTTGACA
>NW_015664048.1:49414-58310 GCF_001515625.1 Sinocyclocheilus rhinocerous | reverse complement strand
TAGTTAGAAATGGCACTATAGTAAGCAGTGTTTAATAAACAGCTGTTTTTCTAAATTTTGCTGAGTTGAAATTCAGTGCAGTCCTGTATCGTGACTTTGCTGGTGATACACAGCCCTAATTTTCGCTACTTAAAATATTTTTTAAAATCTGATTTTATTTCAGATAGTTGCCAAGGCAACGTTTTTAATTTTAGTTTAGTTTATTTTGAAGTACTAAAATACTTGAAAAAAAAAATGAATGAACTTTAATTAATAAAAATGAATAAAAATTATATAACCAAAACTAAAAATGACAAAAACACAATACAAAATGCATAAAGTGAAAATATATTAAATCAAATTTAAATAGAAACAAAAACGAAAATAATTTACCAACGATGAATAAAAGAAATACATAATTAATTAAAAAAAAAAAAATACAAACAACAAAATGTCTAAAACTTTAAAATTAAAGCGAAAACAGCAAAAATAAAGAAATAATTCTAATTCAAAATATTAACAAAAACTACAATAGTACACACACACACACACACAAACACACAGATGACGTGTCTCACCCTTTGTAGTATTGTTGTGTGGATAGTGTTTGTGTTTTGACGAGCTGGTGAAACAGTAAACCCATGTGTTCTCTAGCGATGGTGCTGCGCTCCAGCGTCGATTCGATTCCCGTCCGAACAAACACAGACAGCAGAGACGAGCAGCTCAGCTCACTGACGCACTGCAGCGCCTCCTGCAGGAGCGGAGGAGCAGCAGCAGACGTTACAAACAGACCATATGAGGGGTGTGTGTGAGTGTGTGTGTGTGAGAGAGTGTGTGTGTGTGTGTGTGTGCGTGCCTGTGAGTGTGTGTGTGTGTGTGCGTGTGAGTGTGTGTGTGAGTGTACGCGTGTGTGTGTGTGTACCTTCATGTCATTGATGTGCAGATACTCCTCGATGATGGCAGTGGACTTCTTCTCCAGCTCGTCCTCCGTCAGCTCCGGTTTGGATGAAGCAGGTGGAGGAGTGGGAACGGTTTCTCTCTTCACTGATTAAACAACACACATACAACAAAGCCTGTAAAACACCTCATAACAGTGTGTGTTGTGTTCTATCTGCATTAAAAGCAATCCCTTTTTCCATAAAAAAAAAAAATCAATTTTTTTTTACGTTACATAAAAACAGGAATAAGTAATTCTGAAGTCAATTATATTGCAATGACAGGCACTTGTAATACTAATACTGTAATAATAACTAATGTTGCAATATTAATGGTAATATTAATAAATAATAATGTTAATTTTGCAATAAAATAAAATTAAGGGCTAGAGTTTCCCAAACTGGGATTTGTGAGGGAGCTGCAGTAGTTGATGAAAAGTTAATAATTAATTATATAATTAAAAAAAGTTTTAAAATATTTAAATATAATAAAAGCAATAAAAACTACAGCAGTATTAATATTAATAAATATTAATAATAGCACAAATTTAGCACTGGGTTTTGGCAAAACTGGGGTTTGTGAGTGAAATGCAGGAGTTGATAAAAAGCTAATAATTAATTAACTCATAAAAATGTTAACGTAATACAATAATATTTAATATTAATTAATATAATAAACAGTCTATTAATATAATAATATATATATATATTTTTAAATATATATATATATAATATTTAGAACCTATCAGAACTAATATTGCAGTATTATTATTACTGCAATATTAATAAATAATAATATTAATATTGCAATAATAATAATAACAATTTTGGTCTGAGTATTGGCGCTGATGTCCTTGATTTTCTGAAATCTATTTGGATTTTGATTTGAAATAAATATCTGAAAAAGGATCGATATTAGACTGCTCAAATAAATACCACGACTACTTAAAAAAACAAAAAAAACATTTTTAACCCAGTCCTTCTAAAAAGAGCTACTTTTAAATAATGCAAAAAATGACCTGAACTAGAAACCAAAACACAAAATAAAATCCAAATATAATTTTCTTAACTATAATGACCCTGTACTGCACAGTGCTTTTGGTCACTAAACCCGGGGCGGTGGATATTTGTGGCGGTCAATGTGGATATTGTGGATGGGTTCTTCTGTGTCATCACGTTCTATTAGTTCTACAGCTTCAGTTTCGGAACTTTCACGCTTAGTAACACATACAGCTGTTCCCTCACCACAGTGCAACAGTGAAAATGGACCCGTTTCAAACAGTGTCGCGTTCCGAACCTTGTTTAAGCGACATACACCGGTATTTTAAAAATTCATATCATAACAAATCATTCGGTATGAACCGGTATACCGCCCAGCACTACCCGTGACCTCTGACCCCGGTTCAGCGTACCGTTGCTGCGTTCTCGTTCTCTCTCGTCTGTCATGCTGGAAACGCGCCGCAGCATCTCAGCGGGACGCTGCTCTCGATCTCGACTCCTCTCCTTTTCCCGGCTGAAGCTGCGCTTGCCGACCGCGGGACGGTTCCGGTCCATCCGCTCGAAACGATCGCTGCGTTCCCGACTGGAGCTACTCCTGACAGACAGACAAACACAGACACAAACCTTCAGTCGAAGCACAGAAGAATCCTACAACAGTGCTATTTTATTAATATTACAGTTTTAATGCATATTTTGAGTTTGTATTTAATTTTATATTTTCGATTTCGACTTTAAAATTGTAATACGTTCATGTATTTTTACATTAACATTTAGTCATTTAGCAGACGCTTTTATCCAAAGCGACTTACAAATGAGGACAATAGAAGCAATCTAAACCAACAAGAGAGCAATGATACGCAAGTGCTATAACGAGTCTCAGTTAGCTTAACGCAGCACACGTTTTTATTTATTTATATATTTATAATTTTACGCCACATCAGCATCAAAGCCTATATTCAAGGCAAACTCAAGAATAATAAGTTTTAAAATAGTCTTAATAACAATACTTCATTTGTAAAGTAAAACAATTATTTAAATATTTAAAAATAAGAACACGCACACAAAAAAAACAAGACACTAAAATATAAGGTAAAAATAAAATGTCTACTTGCATGTCATGTGGCAGTGTTTATTAATATTTTAAATTTGTTTTAATATTTTCTATTCTGATTTTAATTTTAAAGTTTCAATAATTTGATGTATTTTTATTTATTTATTTTTCCTTTTAGGCCATATCAGCATCATAAGATAAAAAAACTGATTAAAAAAATTATAATAATAATTCAAATATTTAAAAAGCACCTTTACAAACAATTCAAAACAAAGTAATAGATAAATAAAAAATAACATTGATATACAATTTTTCAAATTAATAACTGATCAAAAATTCTAATATTCTTCCAGTTTTTTTTTTTTGTCAATTAATGTACTTTTAGTAAAAATGTTTCCTTGCATCATTTATAGCTGGGCATTCTAACAAAACATTTCTAATTAATTTTTTATTAGTTTTGCTTTATTAATTGTCTACTGTTATTCTTTTTATGTCTAATTTTTATTTGTATTTTTCCGTTTTAGATTTAGTACATCAAGTTCGACGAAGTGAAAATGAGAAACGTTTTATTTCAGTTAACATTTTATTTTATTTTTTAACTGAAGAAAACGTGTTTAAAAAAAAAATGTATTTAGTTAACTATAATAACTCTGATTGATATATACATTTAAAATATTTTACATATTTTATGTTATTTCAGTTAATTTCATTTCAAGAAACAAATGTTTATTATAAAACCGATAGTTCCGGTCCTTGATTCTGATTGGTTGAGCCACGTTCGAAGCTGTTGTAAATGACTCTACTCTACTCTTCTTAGGGCTTATTGCTTTATTTAATGGTTTTCGATAAGCATAATAACCCTGTCCAGCCAGAATCCCTGTGTGTGACCTCTGACCTGTGAGGAACCCTCCTGTCAGAGTCGATGTTGGCGGATGATGATGAAGAAGAGGAGGAAGGCTGCTGAAGTGCTGAAAATCGATTCAAAGTGCTGGTACGACCAGAATCCTGGGCTGTAAAACACATTAGAGTCACACCACGTCTGAATATGTGTGCATAATACATCAGACGTGTACAAACACTCACCGCTGTCGCTGGGTTTGGCTCCTGAGCCTCCGCTGCTGCCTTTGCCCCAACTGCCCCACGAGCCTTTACCTCCGGGGGCAAGAAGCTGATTATTGAAGTCCAAAGCGCCCGGCTGCACGACACACACACAAACAGCATTAGTGCTCAATGATAACAGTGAGTGTAAGTCAGAGAGTATCAAAAACTGGGGAAAAAATTTATAAAAACAAAACTATGTAGACATATTAAATAAATAACATGAACAAAAACTACTAAACATGACAAAAACACAACAAAATTACTAATATTTTACAATTAAGATGAAAAACTGAATCAAAATACTAATAAAAACTACAATAGCAACTCAATCACACTAACATAACACTGCAGGGGGTTTGAGAGTAAATGAAAAGCTAAAAATGTAAATATAAAAATTTTAAATGTAAAAATTTAAATTTTAAATTTTAAATTTTAAATATTTAAAAATAAATTTTAAAAAAGTGTAATATTTAAAATAAAGAATGAAACACTAAAAATGATAAAAATGTAAGTTAAAATTAATATATATTTTATTTGTGTACCTGCATGTCATGTAACCATTAACCGACATCAGAGAACATGCGAGTGTTATTAACTTATTGAAATAATTTAAATGATAAATTATAATAATTTTCTTAATTTTTTTAACAATCTTAAAAACTGTAACCTAAAGTAGTAATTTAAATATATTTACAAACTACAAGTAAAAAAAAATGAATACCTCTCATCAATTATATTTTTGTAAAATATATATATTTAAATAATTCAATTATATTAATAATATAAAAATTCTATCGAGGTTATTATTGTTAACTAAAACTAAAACTATTAAAACATTTTTGTTAATTGAAAACGAGATGAAAACTAAATTAAAATCAGAAATGTTGCTTTGGCAACTAACTGAAACAAGGTTAGGTTGATGCACTAAAAACTGGAAATAAAAACTAAAACTGAACTAAAACTAAAATGTAAAAAAAAAATTGTATTATTAAAAACCAAAAAGTACTAAAAATGACCAAAGCACACAAAGACTTCAAAGAAATAAATAAAAATAAAAACAGAAAGTATAAAAATAAATGTTAATTCAAAACATTAATAACTGTAATATTATAGAAATAATACAACAATAACACTGACATTTATAAATTAATATTAATAATAGAGTAATATGTGACCCTGGAGCACAAAAGCAGTCTTAAGTCGCTGGGGTATATTTGTAGCAATAGCCAACAATACATTGTATGGGTCAAAATTATACATTTTTCTTTTATGCCAAAAATCATTAGGATATTAAGTAAAGATCATGTTCCATGAAGATATTTTGTAAATGTCCTACCGTAAATATATCAAAACTTAATTTTTGATTAGTAATATGCATTGCTAAGAACTTCATTTGGACAACTTTAAAGATGATTTTCTCAATATTTAGATTTTTTTGCACCCTCAGATTCCAGATTTTCATATAGTTGTATCCCAGTCAAATATTGTCCGATCCTAACAAACCATACATCAATGGAAAGATTATTTATTCAGCTTTCAGATGATGTATACATCTCAATTTCACAAAATTGACCCTTATGACTGGTTTTGTGGTCCAGGGTCACATATTTAATATGAATATAAAATTTCTGCCAGAGTTCTTACAGTAAATGTTACTGTCCATGGTACATTTCTATAACAGTTCTTTCTATAAACCTTCTTCTATAATTGATTATTAAGTGATTCAGGTGTGACTGATGGATGTACTGGAGGGGAATCAGACCTTGGTGATCTTGCTGAGGCGCGTCGGGTCGATGGGTCTGTTCTTGGTGGAAATGGGCACCGTGTTCCAGCCGTCATCAGGGGCCTGGTTGCCACGGGAACCGGGTGTGTGGGGGCCTCCACGGGGCCCCATCCCTCCTCCTCCTCCTCCTCCAGCTCCTCCACTGCGGCTGTCCTTCTTGGACAGGAGCTGCTGCTGAACTTTGACCTGCTCTCGGTGCTCCTCCAGCTCTGCTTCCTTGTGGATCTGCTCGATGGTCTTCGGCCCCAGATCTCCTCGCCGCGGGACCCAGTTATTCTGAGGGACGCCGAGAGAACAAGAGCTCATTACTAGAGATGCACCGATCGATCACACACAGAAAGTTATGCATACAGCGGTAGTAAAATAAGAAATTTATAATATACGAGTTAGGTATGCAACATGCACAACCAAAATATTTCAACACGATTGCAATGTGATTTTATACAATAGTAGTTCAATAAACAAGAAGTTAAAATTAAGCGACTTACATTTTAGACACAATATTGACTGTTTTTGCTCAATTTCGCTGATGAGAATAGTTTCAATCAAAGCCACATCAGAACTGTTTTGTGTCTCCGAGCAACACAGCGGTGTTTCGTTACTGAATGAATCCACGTTTTTGAACAAATCAAATGAGTCAATGACTCAGTAATCCATTCATAAAGACAGTGTTTTTGAACGAATCAAATGAGTCAATGACTCAGTAATCCATTCATAAAGACAGTGTTTTTGAACGAATCAAATGAGTCAATGACTCAGTAATCCATTCATAAAGACAGTGTTTTTGAACGAATCAAATGAGTCAATGACTCAGTAATCCATTCATAAAGACAGTGTTTTTGAACGAATCAAATGAGTCAATGACTCAGTAATCCATTCATAAAGACAGTGTTTTTGAACGAATCAAATGAGTCAATGATTCAGTGGCCCATTCACAAAGACAGTGTTTCTGAATGAATCGGCCATTTGAACGAATCTGTTGAATGACTAAATGACTCACTCAATCAAACGGTCATTTGACGCCACCTACTGGTTTGGTTTCATATTTAAAACTATCGTTGCTTTTCCCCCAACATTTCTTATTTGTATGTTTAAAAAATATTTAAAACATTATTCTTATAAAATTCTTTATGCATTTGAAATTTTTGCAGTGTAAATGCATTTATGGCGCCTCGACTTCATCAAACAGTCTGTAAATACATCTAATACTTCAGATGCAGCTTCTGTGTTTGCTGCAGTGGAAAGATGCTGATACTGATTTAATTTGAATGGTAACAGCTCAACAGTTTCTTATTATTCTTAATTAAAAACAACGTAAGAATTTGATGCGAAAGATGACATTTAATAAGGTTAGTGAAAAAATGATGACAATTTAAGAAACGCAGTGGGAAATGTCATCTGTTTTGTTATATACAGCAACTCCTTTTTAGTTAATTGCTATTTCTACCTCTTTTCTAGTCACACAGCACTTTGTTTTGAGAGTTGTTTAAGTGAGAGAACATCTGTAACTTTGTCCAGATTGGGGGAATTGTAATGTTTAATAATTTTTTACTATGTAAATAATTTTTTTTGCATTAAAAAAAGTATAGATTTTAGTTTGAATATGCTGTCAATTATAGTTTTTAGAAAGAAAATCTGAAAAAAAATGGTATCGGCAGGTCACACTTACAAAAGAAATCGGCCAAGAAAATTGCAATCGGTGCATCTCTAAACATTACACTGAAAATAAGCTGGAATTTTCCCTTATTTTCCCACTGAGTCACTCTATTATTCCCTCCCTCTCTTATGCGCTTCAGCAGAAATGAAACTAATCGTGTGTGAGTGACACACACATGAAGTGAGTTTCCTAAGAACACACTAGAGAGACATTACTGCCACACTGCTGCAATCTATACTGGAAATATCTATACAGAAAACTATTCACTAACATTCAAGTTTCTAGTTTTATCCTGCACCAAAAAAAAAGTTCTGCTTTTATAATTTTTCATCAAAATGTAACCCCACTCTTACACATTACAGAAATCACAACACTGCGTTAAACCCGTTTCACTTTTAAAATGTGATTTACACTAATGTCAAATGTTTGAAATAATTAAGATTTTTTGATGTTTTTGATAAAATTCTCTTCTGCTCACCAAGGCTGCATTTAATTTGATAAAAAATACAGCAAAAATAGTGAAAAATTATTACAATTTAAAATAAGTGTTTTCTATGTGAACACGTTAAATTCAGACGAAACTTCTGGGCTGATTATAACGTGCACGTTAACTTTCCTCATGAAATGTGTGTGTGTGTGTCCGACAATATCCTCCACGATCTCATCGCTCGTGGCCAGCGCACTCTTGCTGTGTAATGTGTGAAATCTTTTATTTTTGTTATCACTATGGCTATTTGACTTATAGCAGTGTCCAGTGTTTCCTATACATTGAGTTATTTGTGTCGGCTCGTCACAATATCAAAACTGACCGCCACAAATATTTTCCAAAAGGCTTATACTTCGTTGAATAAAATGAACGCTTCACGTTTCAAAATTAAAATGCAGCGCGGGTGTTTTTATATGAATGTATATTTGAAAATAACCGACTGTCTTCAGAAAAGCTTCGATGTCATTTTCATTTCGTCTTTCCTGTAATGCCTGATAGAGTAGCGTTTGTGAGTGCTGCGCTGATTTGATTACAGATCAGCCGTTACCGGGGAAACCGCTATATCTCCCGCTCCAACAGCGCCTCCTGCTGGCAGAGAATTAATTTGCAGTCTGTAGGAAACACTGGTGTCTGTCAGCAAACAAACAAAAAGCATCCTTTTTCTTGCCAAAAGTTTTGAGAAGGTGCTTTGAGCCATGTATTAAAGGGGTCATATGATGTTGCTAAAAAGAACATTATTTTGTGTATTTGGTGTAATGAAATGTGTTTATGCGGTTTAAAGTTAAAAAAACACATTATTTTCCACATACTGTACATTATTGTTTCTCCTCTATGCCCCGCCTTTTTGAAACGCGTCGATTTTTACAAAGCTCATCAGTCTGAAAAAGCGAGGTGTGCTCTGACT
>NW_015664048.1:48416-48962 GCF_001515625.1 Sinocyclocheilus rhinocerous | reverse complement strand
CTCAAACACACACACACACACTCAAACACACACACACTCAAACACTCAAACACACACACACTCAAACACTCAAACACACACACACACACAGTTATTTCGATTGTTTACCCGTCGTAAATCAAGAACGTCCTGCAGCATGAAGCGAATTCTGGAAGAGGTTTTCCGCTCCTTAATAATTTTCTCCATCTGGTTGAAATATTGATCCATTCGGGGCTGAAGAGACAAAGAAATACAGCAGAACATATGGGTGAGTCTTAAATGATGTATTATTGAAATAAATATTTTTAATAATACATTTAAATAATCTTTAAAAAAAATAGTACAACTATAAATTCAACGGCCAAAAATGAAATAAAAAGAATTGTTTTATAATTTTGGTTTTGTTGTATTTTTCGTTTATAATACTTTTTTATTTTAATTAATTTTTTCTTATTTTTTAATGTCAGTTTTAGTTTAGTTATTTTCATGTTTGATTTAATAATTTTAGTACTTCAATTTACACCTTTGCAACAAAGTGAAATACTAACTGAAAGTATAAAATGGGCA
>NW_015664048.1:46774-48288 GCF_001515625.1 Sinocyclocheilus rhinocerous | reverse complement strand
ACAATTTGTTTATATACATGCTCAATTATATATACATATATTCATTTATATAATTAAAATAATTGTACTGATAATATATTACACAAAATAATATAATCTATAATTTAATATATACATTGAAATATTATATAGAAATATATTAATGTTAATAAAATATTATAGCAACAGAATACACAATAATATAGCACACTCCTGCTATTGTTGCTGCATGAGATGTTGTGTAATGCACGAGTTTCACCTTGGCCTTCTCGAAGTCCAGGTCTTTCCCGATGGTGGAGAGCAGGCGGCAGAGACACTCCAGACTCTCCTCGTCGTGGTTCTTCAGCAGCTTTACGATGCAGTCGTGCATGATGGTCTCCGTCAGCATCTTCAGCTTGAACAGCTCGCCGATGAACTTGATGTTGCCTAGCGACCGTCGCCGGGCTTTGTCTTTGGCGTCCTCGAGCTCCTCCTTCAACCTCTGCTTCTCCTCTTCCTGAAGGGGCAGAGACAGGAAGTGACGTCATACATGCCTTTGAACCATGTAAATATATACATACTCGCATGCTATCTTCCTGATATAAATCACAATTACAAATCATAATACGGCAATCAAACGTGACAGTATGTCATGTTATTTGACGTTGCTGATTATCAAACCACAAAGGCTGTGGATTACTTAAATACATACACTGCATGTGTTAGAATGAAGTGTTTTTCCCCCAACGATTTAACATTTGAAAAAAATGAAAACATTAAGCCAGCCATAAATATTAATATTGTAATATTACCATACACTGTATAATTAAATTTCTTAAATTCTTGATTAAAAAAATTTTTTTTTTACAATGAAATATTATAGTAGTAATATTTCTTTTGTTTCATACTTTTATTAGTAATATTAACAATAGTTATAATGATTTATAATCAAAAAAGGGATTTTTTAAATTTATTTTTTAAGTGAAATATTGAGTGAGTGAGTGTGTGTGTGTGTGAGAGTGTGTGTGAGTTAGTGTGAGTGCATCCAGCTCTTTCTGCTTCTTCTCAAACGTTTCATCATCATCTTTGTCCTTCTCAAACTCTTTCTGACAACGATTCAGCAGCAGCTTCCTGAAATTCACCGTCACTGCGGGTTTATCCGTGGTGGGAACTTTCAGCTGCGATGAGAGACAGACGATAAATCACATTTACACTAGGCTTGCTGTGATATTCGCTGCTAAGCTGCAACACCGGTTACGTTATTTGCCCACCGCGGCACCGTCGTTTTGATTTTTGTAATAGTAATAATAATCATTTTTACATACCAAATGACAGTGGCATCACAGATCAACAGCAGGAGTCAGATTTAATTGATCAGGTGAGTCGAGTCGACTGACAAGAAGAGTGGGGTGAGACAGACAAGACGATGGCGGAAGATTTAGTTTCGAAACGGATGCAAAAGCTCCTGTTTGGCAGTATTTTGGATTTTGAAAAGCCTGTTGACTTTTGCCATTTATCTAAGGTGATTTTGGAAGTTTTTTTAAACCTTGTGTTTG
>NW_015664048.1:41860-45244 GCF_001515625.1 Sinocyclocheilus rhinocerous | reverse complement strand
CTTGTGTTTGATGATTTTTACTTTATTTAAACTTTGTGTAGGCTATTTTATTTTCCATCAAGGTGTATGCCATGCCTCCAAGCTTTCTTATTCGTTTTGCTAATAAACGTTTCTTATTTATTTGGTTTCGCAGTGTTTGCTGATTTTCAGTTTTGCATACCTTTGTGTAGCCTAAGTAATTTGTTCTTTTATATTAGGCATATAGCATGGTGTATTGTTATTCGTTTTGTTAATAAAAGTTCTATTTTGACGTTGCATTTTGTTGGTGTTTGAATTGAATCGACGCCGAATTGATCGACGCCCCCCCTCCTATTCTTTTATAGTAGCCTATTATATTGAACTGGCTGACAACTTTAGCGATATTCAAAGGAATGCTGTTGCAAATTGAACAAAAGTTAGTCAGTTAATCTGATTTCTTGGTGATTTGATAATTTATAATAGTGATTTTATAATATCAAAATATGAATAAAAAAAAGTGGAAATGAATGACTAATAAGCCAATAAGAGCTCCTCTGCTGCCATCTACTGGTTATAGTGGTAATTTGATGTCTTTTTAAAAATTTTTATTTTAAATAAGTGTGTTTACTAGAGCCCGACTGATATATCGTTTTGCCGATATTATCGGCCGATATGAGCCTGTCGCAGATATATCGGTATCGGCGAATATGCCGCCGATATGAATTTTTTTTTTACAGAACATATAACGCAGATTAAATGCTTCTGAATGGTGTAATTACTTAGTTTGTCCAGCAGAGCGTGCTCCATTGTTTGCTACTGGACCCAGGTCAGTGTAGTGTAGAAATGCGCGGAGTCCGCTGCTTCAAATTATCCGCCCGCCACCCACCCACACCTATATTTGATCGTCACATTACAATGATTCTAATTCTTAGTTTTGCATGACGATATGATGTATTGTTCAATTTTAACAGCAGATTCAGTGACGTTAGAGACTAGAGCTGATCTAGTCATAAAAACGGAATTTACTGTATAATGCGGAATTTCATGGAATTTGTCTTATTTTTGATGAATAAATAAAAAACAGGTCAGTACATATATATATATATACTGTGTCTGTGAATATTAAACTGCAAAAATATTTATTTAAATACGAATCCTCATGTTCTGCATGTTCATTAGATTACCAGAAAATACACAACACAGAATTTGTGAAAAAATATTATTCATTATTATTAATTAATCATTTTAGATGTTTACATTTGGAAAAGCTGTGCTTCCTGCATAAACCTGCCCCTGTTGGTTTGGCAGTAGCTTGCTTGCCCTACACAGTTACCTTGTTTAATTTCTTAATTCAAGTTATATATATATTTTGTTCTATTTGTGTTAAGTTATTTATAACAAGTGAAGTAAAGTTTACTGTTAAGTGCACTGATGTCAGTCTCATTTTGAATAATAAAGTTTATTGTTAAATTGTTAAACACCCTGCCTCCACTACATAGGCCTATGTTTGTCACATCATTATAAGCGTTTGATCACCACATTTGAGTTATCATTGCAAAAAATGTGTTTATGTATATATATTCGGTTTATGTAGGCTATATACTGTATTCTATATCCAGTACCAGTCAAAATTTTGGACACACGAATGGGAAGTGTTTCCAAACTTTTGACTATACTGTACTGTTATATAGCCTACACAAAGAATATCGGCCGATATATCGGTATCCGTCTTTTTTACTCCCTAATATCGGTATCGGCCCCAAAAAACCCATATCGGTCGGGCTCTAGTGTTTACCACACAGTATATTTTGGTCATCCCATTAAAAACAACACTTAAATTTGATAATTTTTAGAGCTTTAAAGTGCTGGAAATAGTTGTGTGAAATACTTTAAAGTCATTGAAAAATGCTTGAATTTCTCTCTCAAACGGTTGTACAAACCCAGAAATGAAATAGAGCTGTTGTAATTATTATTATCATTATTATTGTCTTACTTTTTAATTTTATTTCATAGAACAACAGTAAAATTCCAATAGTAACATTTATGAATGTTGATGGAGTTCTTGCTCAGCTTTTATTTTGGCAGAAACCCGCAGGAAGATCTCAGTGCTTCTTTTTGTTGACGACAGCAGATTTATAAATGACGTCTGTCGCACGTATCGCATTGTCACATGCCTTTAAAAAAAATGCATAAAAATGTAACTGAGCAGCTGACGAGTAACACTGTTTCAGTGCAGATTTTCCTCACAGTGCTAAGCAGTCTCTCACTTGTAATGATTTTCGCATTTTTCTCGGACACTTTTAAATGCTTCCACACTGCTGACATGTTTGCTGCATTAGTGTGCGCCTCTATTTAGTCGCGTCACGCAATTGTTCGGTACAATTTATTCGGCTGACCACTGAAAGAGCTTTTTTTTGCTATTTTCGGCCGAATAATTTCGGTTGCCGAACATTCGGTGCATCCCTCCATCCTCAATTAATCAAATTTCTAATCGCGATTACAATTATGGATGAGTTTTTCAGTTAGAGTGTTTTCAGCTCGTTTATTCTCATATAAAAATACGGCATGCAGTTGCATCAAACAATGGTATAAACATCATTCAATGTAAATTGTGATAATCGTAATTAATAATCGCAATTACAATGTCAAGGGAATAATCGACAATTATGATTTTTGTCATAATTGTGCATCCCTACAAAGCAGAGCTGCGTTTGGCTCACACTCACCCCCATCAGGCAGCGGCACATGTTGGCGTAGGCGACGGAGAAGTTGGGCTCAGAGATGGCCTTCTCGAAGATGAGGTCGATGACTCCCTTCAGACGCTCCTCTGTGTCGATGGCGAGCTCGGTCACCTGCTTCATCAGCGGCTGGAACATCTGCGGCGTCAGTTTGTTCAGCACGCTCCGCACGCGTTTGAACAGCTCCTGCGTCGTCAGGAAGTCGGGCTCGTCCTCGTCGGCGCGGCCGCTGCGCTTGACCATCGGTTTCCAGGCCTTCTCTGCTTTATTCAGCTGCACGTCTTCGGTGAGGGAAACACTCGCGATGATCTTCCGCGGCTCCTTCCCGCGCTGACCCTGACCTGAACGACGAGGACCGCTCAGACCAGATGGCTAGTGTGACAGAGAAATATTATATTCAATAAAATAAATTATATTTATTAGTGCTGTCAAACGATTAATCGCGATTAATCGCATACAAAATAAAAGTTTTTGTTTGCATAATATATGTGTTCTGTGTATATTTATTATGTATATATATAAATCCACACACATACAGTATATATTTTGAAAATATTTACATGTCTATGTTTATATTCATATAATTTAATATAAATAAATATATTTTATATATAAACAACATTTTTCTGAAATATATACATGCATGTGTGTGTATTTATATATACATAATTAGACACAGCACACATAT
>NW_015664048.1:37102-41402 GCF_001515625.1 Sinocyclocheilus rhinocerous | reverse complement strand
AAATGTTTAAATAAATCAATAATTAAAATAAATTATTTATCAGTTATTTTATTGATATAAATTATAAATACATTTTTCATTTTAATTAATTATTTACTATTTGTCATTAAAAAATAATTATAATAAATTATTTATAATGATTAATCATATAAAATAATGTGGGCAAATTTAAATAAATAAAACAAATTTATTTATTTTTATTTAATTAATTAATTATTTTTAGCACCATGGCAGCAGCAAGGCTATTTTATAAAAAAAATTTAAATCATTTATCATTATTTATTTTAGTAAAATTAATTATAAATTATTTATTTATAATTTTTACCACCATGACAGAAGCAAGGCTATCATTAAAAATGTAATAAATTAAAATAAAATACATTATAATTTATTTTATTAAAATAATAATTCATTTATTTATATTTTAACGCCATGACAACAGCAAGACTATTATTAAAAAAATAATAATAATTAAAATAACTTATTAAAAAAAATTCTAATACACATTCAGGCGATACTCTTTTAAAATACAAAAGTTAAACATTCCTCTGAATAAAAATATTGTCTATTTACATTAAAAACAGTACAGTCTAGTGAAATATTTTGTAAAATATAAACACAAAAGCATGCATTCCGGTGAGGTTGCCATGGTAACTGACCGGGCCACGCCCCCCGGCTGACGGACGGCCGAGATTAGCAAACGAAGGCGTGAAATCTGGACCACAGTTCATTCCGGGCAAACGACTCAGATCCAGCTGCCGCAGAGGAGTTTTATTGGCCTGCAGAGAGAATAAGCCATGTCAACGCATCAGGTGTGCGTGTGTGAGAGTGTGTGTGTGTGTGTGTGTAAGCTTCAGCTACCTTATCCAGCACCACGTCTGAGATCTGCGGCAGACCCTCAGGTTTGTGCATGCTGGCGCTGATGAACTGGAAGCCGAGCAGAAACTCTCGGTCATATTTCTTCTTCTCCTCGGGGCTCAGCGGTTTCCATTGTTCTGCGGGAAACAAGGACAGTTTTATTAGCGATTCTGGTTCCTCAACAAATGATAAAACCCAATCCATGAATACGCATATAATGCAATTTTTTTAATTGGACAATTTATCAATCCTCATTTACCTTCTTTATACTGGTATTTCTGTTCGGTGGGTGAACTCGGGGTGGGACTCTCTGGTTTGATGTTTTCAGCATCAAGTTTATCTGTAAATACATGTAAATATTTTCAAAATATATACTGTATGTGTGTGTCTTTATATATACATAATAAATATACACAGTAAATATTCTGGATGCAATTAATCGTTGCCCAGCACTAGTATTTTTTAATGCCTACATAGTTTTTTTTTTTAATTAATTTTTATTTCAGTTTTAGTTCTTTTAGTACATCAAGTTAAATTCAATGGAAAATTTAGTTTTTTTATATTTTATTCTATTTTTTATTTGTTTTTATTTAAAGTGACGAAAATTTTTATTTTTTTGGTTTTGTTTTAGTTAACAATAATAACCTGCATATATAAAAGAATGCATATATAAAAATACACTCCTGAACAAAATCTTAAGACCGGAGGAAACATTACAAGTATTCGCATTTCTCGCTGGTGGATCGTAACCAGGCTGTAAGTACTGCTTCAAAATGCCGAAAGAAGAAACATGAGCAAGAGACAAAAAATAGAGAATAGGCAATTTATTGAAAACTGCATTTAAACAAAAAAAATAAATAAATTGCAATCACAATTTTTAAGAGAAAAATAAATTGCAATTTTTTATTTTTCTTCAAATCTTGGTGAAAACTTCATATTTTGATTCTTTGACTCATCTAATTTCTCCAGTTTCTGTGTTCATAGAGTATTTTTGTCTTTTTCACACACCTTGTTGGTTTCGTGAAGCTACCCAAGAATCACGTCATTAGAATTAATTGGCCTGACTAATATATCTGTCACTAATTTTCAACCATAATCTGTAACTGATTAATCGATCTGAATAATTACGTTACATAAGTCCAAACTTTATTAAAAGTATGTCATAGCTCAAATTCAAAAATCTATATTTATAAGCTTTTGCAAAATTTCTAATTTAAAAAATAGAATAAGAACAGGTAGAATAAGATACCAATCAAAAGAAATCAATATTAACAAAATTAGTTTCCACTACAGAGGTGGCACAGAGGAACACAAAAGTGGCATGTAGGTAAATTTACAGACACTCAGAGGTGGCATGGGTGTTTTAAATTCATAACAATGCTGTGAGATTAAAGTTTTAAATATAGAACTATTGTTTGATTGAAATTATTTAAATAACTGAAAAGATACTTTCAAAATCAAAATAAAACTGCCAGCAGGTGGCGGCAAATCACTGATTTGATCACTGAATCATTCATTCAATTGATTCGTTTGAACGGCTGATTCATTCAGGAACGAAGCAAGTGACTGTCTTTATGAATGTGTAATTGAATCATTGACTCACTAGATTCATTTAAAAACGCCGCTTTGTTTGCTTGGAGATGCGCAGCGGCTCGGCTGTGACTTTGTTTGAAACTATTTTCGTTGACGAAATCTTGGCAGAATCTGACAATATTGTTAAAGTCATACAATGTATGTCACTTAATATTAACTTATCGTTTATTGAACTGTTGTATTAATTTAATATCACATTTGCAAACTGCCTTAATAATCTTTAAAAGCTGTCACTCACTTCAGTTCATCGCGATCTCACAAAGTTGCGTTATAATCAATGAAGCTCTCTACACTGCATTTCTTATTTACACCCTGTCTACACTTCGTTTGTAATAACGAGAGGATTTGTGAGCTTGCATAACTCAGCAATGAACAAAACTCCAGTATTTTGAGCAGAGAGTGGATTCTGATTAACATTGCATTCAAGGAATCAACATATGTGTGCGATACATTACTCAACGCTGCAAAAACACATGTATGTAGAGCCTTGATTTACCTTCTTTATACTGGTATTTCTGTTCGGTGGGTGAACTCGGGGTGGGACTCTGCGGTTTGATGTTTTCAGCATCAAGTTTATCTTCTTTCTCCTCCCACGTCTCATCCACGTCCTCTGCTGGGGGCGGGACCATGGGGGCGGGGCTCTCTGGCTCCGCCTTCACTGGGGGTGTGGCCTCTGGCTCAGGGGGTGTGTGCTTTAAAACAAGATAACAGGTCACTTTCACCTTATTCCTATGTAGACATATTTTAATTATCCCTCACTTTATCACACAGAATCATTCCATACTAGAAGAAAGTCAAATCTGTAACATTATATGGCTTGAATTTTGTGAAATCTGTATTTTCGGAAAGTCTTGGATTCACATCGCTCACAGCAATTCCAGTAGCTTTGCATAAATTGTAAACGTACAGGCCTTGAACTACTTTATTATTGAATACAAAGAAACAGTTTCTGGCCTCAAACCGTTCACAGACCTCTTTAAAGGCATCAAGCAGATCTCCCGCCTCCTTCTTGTTCAGGTCTTTCATTTTTCTCTTTTTCTTTGGCACAGAAACCACTGCAAACACACAAACAGACTGAGGATGAAAATAAATGCACTATGAAATCAAACAGACATCAACAGCCTTCACTAACCATGATATAAAACACAAAGAAGCTTCAGGCCAGAAACATACTCTTATGCAATTATGCAAACATTAACTGTTGGTTTACCATTTAGGCTTCATCCAAAATCACGTACTTCCCTACTATGTAGTAGGCGAAACAAAATAATATGTCTGAATTAACAGCATTCATAAAATAGCATGCAAAAAGTCCCAAAATGACCCACTATTTTGCGGCGAGATTCTGAAGTGCACATCCAACAAACACTGTTGCCAAGGCAACATTTTAAATTTCTTGAAGTACTAAAGTTACTAAAACATAAACTAAAATAAAAATAAAGCTTAATAAAAATATTTTAAAAAGACTATATAAAAAAAAAACAAAAAAAAAAAAAAAAAAACTGTAAAAAAAAATTCTAAATATAAATAAATACTATAATCATATTTAAATAATACTAAATTACTATATTACGTTACAAAAAAATATTTTTTAGTTTACGCAAAGCACACTATAGCTCCTCTTGTGGCAACATACCAAGTACTTAGTGTTGCTGTTTTTAAATACAACTAAAAACTAAAACTACTGAAATCGGAAATAAAATATTAGATGAAAAACTATTAGACGAAACACAAATTTTTTCTTTTGTTAGTTGCCAAAGGCAACATTTAAAATGGTTGCCTAAGTACTAAAGTTACTAAAACGGAAACTGAAATAGTAAAAAAAAAAAAAAAAAAAAAAAAAAAAAAA
>NW_015664048.1:25162-36769 GCF_001515625.1 Sinocyclocheilus rhinocerous | reverse complement strand
AATGCAAAAAAGGGGCAGTTCTTAAAGCCAAAAAACAAACAAAAAAAAAAAAAAAAAAAACTGTAAAAAAAAATTCTAAATATAAATAAATACTATAATCATATTTAAATAATACTAAATTACTATATTACGTTACAAAAAAATATTTTTTAGTTTACGCAAAGCACACTATAGCTCCTCTTGTGGCAACATACCAAGTACTTAGTGTTGCTGTTTTTAAATACAACTAAAAACTAAAACTACTGAAATCGGAAATAAAATATTAGATGAAAAACTATTAGACGAAACACAAATTTTTTCTTTTGTTAGTTGCCAAAGGCAACATTTAAAATGGTTGCAAAGTTACTAAAGTTACTAAAACGGAAACTGAAATAGTAAAAAAAAAAAAAAAAAAAAAAAAAAAAAAAAAAAAAAAAATTACCATATAATAAAATTACTAAAACTACATTTAAAATAAAAACTGTAAAACAAATACATTAAAAATTAATAAATAATCAAAATATTAATAAATACTTTAAGTGTGCATGAATAATACTAAAATTGCACCGGTACTATAATATGTTACAAAACATTCATTTTTAGTTTACGCAATGCACACTATAGCTACCCTTGTGGCAACACCTCAGAAATGTAGTGTTATGTTTAACTAAAACTGCTGAAATAAAATAGAAATATTACATGAAAAACTTCAAATTTACTTAATCATTTATTTCAGTTAGTTGCCATGGCAACATTTCAAATTTTTAAGTGGAAATACTAGTTAAAACAAACTGAAATAAAAATAAATCTAAATAAAAAAATTACTTCAATTTAAACTAAAAATTGGAAAATTAAAAATAAATAAAAATAAACTTAAAATATAATAGAATAAACTATAAAATAGTAGTTAATTCAAAATATTAATAAATACTATAACTGTAAATGAAAAAACTGGCACTATGTACATTTTACAACATCTGGATTCACATACTAGCATACAAATGATAAAAATAGTAATAGTAGTATGCTAGTGTGTGATTGCCTTACGACTCATACCTTGCATAGAACTCTCAGAGGGAGTAGTCTGTGTAGTTGGCGTGTCCTCATGCCCTTCCATCGGAGGGGGCGTGGCTTTAGAAATGACCTCTGAAGGGGCAGTGGCTTCCTTGAAAAGTGGTTCGGGGGTTTCCTTGGCAGTGAGTAAAGGTGTTTCCTTGACGACAGGAGGAGTTTCGACAGGGGTCTCCTTGACACCATGCATTTCCTTGACAACAGCCTCCTGGGTGATCTGCGGACGGGTTTCCGCATCAACAGGTGTAGGTGTTTCCTTGGCAACCACAAGGACAGTCGCCTTGATGACAGGAGCAGGGGTCTCCTTGGCAACAAGAGCAGCCGTCTCCTTCACAACAGGAGTGGGTTTCTCCTTGACGACAGGAGCGGGGGTCTCCTTGACAACAGGAGCAGCCATCTCCTTGACGACAGGAGCGGGGATCTCCTTGACAACAGGAGCGGGGGTCTCCTTCACAACAGGAGTGGGGGTCTCCTTCACAACAGGAGTGGGGGTCTCCTTGACAACAGGAGCAGCCGACTCTTTGACGACAGGAGCGGGGGTCTCCTTGACAACCGGAGCTGGCACTTCCTTAACCGCAACGGGAGTCTCCTTGACAACCTGAGGAGGGATTTCTTTGACAGTCCTATCAGAAATATCGGCGGTATACGGCAGTGCTTCTTTCGCTACGTCCGGCTCGGCGATAGGACTGACGTCTCTGTGGGCGGAGCCTGCTGGGACGCCGTTGAACAGCTGGAGCTCTTCGGGCTGCACTATTGGTGATTCCAGCGAAGGCTCCGCCTGGGGGGCAGCGACAAGCATCGTTACAGTCACAGGCCCCTCCTCTTTGCTTGTAGTGGGTGTGGCTTCGGCACCGTTCGAGGTGGGCGGTTCCACCACAGTGGGCTTTGTGTGGGTGTCGTCTGCAGGCGCTGGGGGCGGAGCATCTACTGTATCGCTTATCGGACTGGTAGGGGGCGGAGTCGGCAGGGCATCGGGTATCGGGCTTTCGCCTGGAGGGATGGGAAACTCCACTCTGGTTGTCATGGCGACTGCAGGTGTAGCGTTGTCACCATTGGGCTGAGTGCGATTTTTAAGCAATAAATGAAAATGTATTATTTGTAATGTCATTTGGACTGAGTGCGTAAATGACAAAATGTACATTTTTAATCTATGCAAAAATTATTTATAAATCATTTAAGTCAACATGAGAGTGAGTACAGAAAAATGAAAATTATAAGTAATTTGGTCTGACGTGAGAGTGAGTAAATGACGACAAAACATTCATTTAGATCTTCTTTATGCACCAAGAGCTTGTAACACTCCAAAGAGAAAGGAACAACTGAAATCGCATCATATGACCCCTTTAATAAATTATTTAGACTGATGTGAGGAAGTGAGGAAAGGACAACGAAACGTAAATTTTTACTTTATGCAAAAATGAAAATTATTTCTAAGTAATTTGAACTGACATGACAGTAAATGATGACAAAACATTGATTTTGAATGCAAAAAAAAATATTATTAACAAGTCATTTAGACCAACATGAGAGTGAGTAAATAATGATGAAATGTTAATTTTTAGTTTACGCTAAAAAATCTGAAAAGTCAATTGAAAAAATTTATTAAAAACTCATTTAGACTGACAACATGAGAGTAAATGACAAAACATTTTTAGTTTATGCAAAAATTAAAATTATTGATAAATCATTAAAACCAACATGAGGGTGAGTTAATTAACAAAACATGAATTTTTAGTTAATGCAAAAATGAATTATTATTTATAAGTCATTTGGACTGACATGAGAGTGAGTAAATGATGAACAAATGTTAATTTTTAGTTTACGCAAAAAGGAAAATTATTAAGTAATTTAGACTGACATGAGAGTAAATGACAAATTATTTTTTACTTTATGCAAAAATAAAAAGTCATTTGGACTGACAACATGAGAGTAAATGACAAAACGTTCATTTTTAGCTTATGCAAAAATTTAAATCATTTATAAATCATGAAAACCAACATGAGAGTGAGTAAATTAACAAAACATTAATTTTTACCTTATGCAAAAATGGAAATTATTTACAAGTCATTTGCACTTGTAAATATGAGAGTGAGTACATGACGACAAAATGTTGATTTTTAGTTTATGCAATTTAAAAAAAAAAATGTTATTATTTGGATTGACATGAGAGTGAGAAAATGACAACAAAATGTTAATTTTTAGTTAATGCAAAAATGAAAATTATTAATAAGTAATTCAGACCAACATGAGAGCGGAGTAAGTGACGAAACCTTTAATTTTTAGTTTATGCAAAATTAAAATTACTAATAAGTCATTTGGACCAACATGCGAGTGAGTAAATGATGATAAAGCATTATTTTTTACTTCATGCAAAAATTAAAAAGTCATTTAGACTGACAAAATGAGAGTAAATGACAAAACATTCACTTTTAGTTTAAGTCATTTGAACTGGAATGAGAGTGAGTAAATAACAAATCATGTTAATTTTTAGTTTATGCAAAAATTTAATTGTAAGTCATTTGTACTGCTATGAGTGAGTAAATGATGACAAAACATTCACTTTTAAGTCATTTGGACTGACATGAGTGTGAGTAAATGATGACGAAGCGATGATTTTCTTGGTTCAGCTGTGTGTTCATTACCTGTGGAGGCGTGGGTGTGGAGCCACTGCGACCTCCTGACATGATCTCTTCTGTGATGTCACGTCCTCCCTGATTAGGGTCTCTGATCCTGATCTACAGAGAGACATTTAGCACACGTAACAGAAGAAATGAGAACATGGCTGAGAGAGAGAGACTTTAACATGCAGCACATGGAAAAGACTAAAGCACAAATAAGTCACGATATAAACAAGAGAAAAACAATATCAGCGAGTGATTTAACCCAAGAAGCATTTCTCAGTGCTGTGAGACAAAATATGCTACGAATGTCTCTGACAAACACACACACACACACACACACCTTATAAAGAAGTAAATTGCACAACAGCCTGGAAACTTTCCTCGCACAAACTCAAATCTGACTGTTTGTCCAACTTATCTGCACTTTACTCAATGAATTATACATTGACTCGCCAGCCCTCCGAGGCAAACGCGCGCAGGCACACACACACACACACACACGAGGCAGCACATTCCCTACCTTCCTCCCCTCGGTCGGAGAGGTTGAGTTCTGCTAGGCCCGGCTCATCCTGGGGCTGGAGTTTAAACTCAGCCTAACTTGGACACACTAAAGTGGGCAGACTGCCTGGGCCGACGTGGGCCTCAAACTCTCTCTCTCACGTACAGGAGAGGAGGGAAGGAAAAACAGTGAGAGAGAGAGAGAGTTCGGCCTTGTGAAATGAGCACAGGAATGTGGAACGCCCACCACAGTGAACAGAGAGAGAGAGAGAGAGAGATTGGGTGGAGACTGAGAGCCACGTGGAGCGACAGAACTGAACCGAATTACTTTACAGAGACACTGACAAAGAGTTGGGGACTTTTTATTCCGCAAGACCGCATTAAATTTATCAAAAGTGACCCTGAAGACATATGCAATGTTTCAAAAGATTTCCATTTCAAATAAATGCTGTTCTTTTGAGCTTTCGATTCATCTGTGAATCCTGAAAAATAAAATGCATCACAGTTTCCACATGAACTGAATTTTGAACATTGATAATAATCAGAAATGTTTCTCGAGCAGCAAATCAGCATATTAGAATGATTTCTGAAGATCATGTGACACTGAAGTCTGCAGTAATGATGCTGAAAATTCAGCTCTGATCACAGGAATAAAATACAGTTTAACAGATATTCACATAGAAAACAGTTATTTTAAATTGTAATATTTCACAATTTTTACTGTATTTCTCATCAAATAAATGCAATCTTGGTGAGCAGAAGACACTTACTCCTAATTTTTCTACTACTTTAAAAAATAAAAAAATAAAAATAAAGCTAAAATAAACCAGATTATCAGTTACTGCTCAGAATTAAATGTAATCAACATTCAATCTGATTCTGAATCACTCAGCTTTATGACAGTCAATCGTTGTTTGAGGATACCATGAAAATAAAATAGAAATAAAAACAAAATTCTCTTATAAAACAGCATTTATTAACTCCAAATACAGTTCAAGCTAAAATTAACGTTTGAATGAATAATTCAAATTTTTGTTTACATTAAGTTTTTCATCTAATATTTCTATTTTATTTCAGCTTTATTTAAATTAACAAAATGCTTTTAATAGTTTACTATTAGGTAATAATCCTGGTAGCAGTCAGTGTTGGGTCAGTTACTCAAAAAAAAAAAAAAAGTAATTAATTACTAGTAATTAGATTACTGTACTGAATTACTTATTACTAATTATTTTCAACAGTTAATCCCACACCAGCCTTGACCAGTTAAACAAAATAAAAAAGACATGAAACTGCATATTTAATTCTTTCAAAGGAATAATATAAAATTGCATACATTATTCTTGAACTGACCAAAGTATTTAAAGGGAGACGTTTACATTAAAAACATACGTTTTAACATTAGATGTTAAATCTACTGTTGTGTTTATATACAAATGTCTTAACTGTAGGAGTAACTGTAATGAATAATTAATGAATGACTTAGTAATGCCTCACACCCAACCCTGCAGTCCTCTCTCTCTCTCTTTTCTCCTCCTCTCTTCCTTCTCAGTTTCTATTCCTCTGAAATGAAACCTCACTGACGGCCAAGAGCGAGACTCGAGGACTCAAAGTCCACCGGTCCAGCTGTGAGCTCCCAGAAAGCCTGATAACAGCACACTAACACATCACATACTAAACCATTAATGATCTATGATTGATGGATATCACTTCACAGAATCAATGGGTAACGCAGTTCTTCAGCAGAAATTGAATTAAATGTGATTCTTTTAAAAATTAAGATGTAATAATAACGCAGAGTGACGGCTTCAACAGAAGTATATATAATTGATAAACAAGTTGTAAGTTCATGTTAAACATCTATTTGGTGAAAATGAACAGAAATTTTACTTTTAGAACCCAACGCTTGCACGCAACGCTGTTACCATGGAGACGCATCCATCATCACGGCGACAGAAGTTCTAATTCTGAGGTTCCGTCTTTGATGCGGAATTTAAATAAAGATTGTATCACTGCGTTTGAAAACATTCTCTCAGCAGCTTTTTAAAAACCCAAAGCTTTGATTTAGCACCTTATGAGCTCAACTTGACAATCAGGTCTGAGCGCGACAAAACTAGCGATGCACCGAAATTAATATTTTACTGAACAGCTGAAAAACCAATTCATTAATGAATCAGTTTATTAATAGTTATTAACATTTAAATGAAAACTGTTGTATATAAAAATGTAAATTGCACATAGGGTGTTTTTATATCAATTTCTAATTGTTTCTACTCCAAATCATATAGGCTATAAAATATAAACATTTAAACAGTGGCTATAATAATTATTTTAAAGAAAACGTTTTTATTCAAACATACATTGGATAATGACAACAACAGGTTAAGTAAAAATATAATTAATATGTAATTAGGGCTGGACAACAATTCAATATTAATATATATCGCGGTATATATTTTTTCAATAACGGTGATATGATTTTTAAACACAGTTCCGATATTTCGATATAGTGTTTCCCATACATAGATGTTTTTATACTTCTGTTCAGTAATGGGTTAAAGCTGACGCGGCTGCCGCTTACACAAAGATGAAATATTTTTATCTTTGGCGGCGCCTGCCGCGAAGCGCCCGCGTTTTAAACTTCTTTCTCTTTAGATGTTTAGTTTAGTTGTTTAGTTACATCATGTCATTCCAAACCTGTATGTGAAGAAGATAATTTGAGAAATTCAAGAAATTTTTGTCCATACAGTAGAAATCAAGGGTTACCAAAATGGTTACCAAAAGGGTTACCAAAATATATTTTGTGTTCCACAGAAGAAAGCAAGTCATACAAGTTTGGAGCGACATGAGGGCGAGGAAATGATGACAGAATTTATTAGCAATACATTTCCTGCATTCTAGCTCAAAATCAATGCTTTACTGTCAAATGCATTTCTATGTGACAAAAATGCATTACTAAGTTTGTTGCATTTGCTGTGAATTCAGTAATATCTATTATTATTTGTTTCTGAAAATTAAGAGATATATTGTGATACAACTTTTGGCCATATCATTCAGCCCTATATGTAATCAGTCAATTATTTCGGCCCTCCAAAACTATTTTGGCAGAAACCAAAAATACATTTTTGGCCAAATATTTTTGGTTGCTGATATTTCAGTGCATCGCTAGGACAAACCAAACTAAGAGCTATTAAAATGCATCCAAAACACAAGAAACCACCATCCAAACACGGCCTCAGGAAAACTAATTATGTTGAAAATGTTAAGTAAAAATATTCAGGTGAAGAAAGAAAGAAAAAAAAGACAAATTAAATAAAAGAAAGAAATTAAATACAATTAATTAAATATAAGAAAAAAGAAACAAAGAAAAAAGAAGGAAAGAAACACATCGCCCAGTCACTTCAAAGCCCTGATTTGTTCAGTTTGTGTCAATTAAAGAGGCATGAAATTAACAAATTAATCTGGATAAATGACACACGGCTCACTCGAGCAAATTATTGTTAATTCAGAAATAAATTGCTGATAAAAATGTCAAATTAACAATCTTGACAGCTTAATTTCTGGTAGAGTGAGAGATGTTAGAGATGTGCACTAGATAAATAAATATTAGGAGAAAAACACATTCAAACAAAGGCCACAGAAAGCACTGAAGCTCCAGATGCAGAAGACGGATGGACGCATTACCTGCTTGCGTTCCCGTCTGGGCGGAGCTTGCTGCTGTTGAGGGGGCGGGGCCTGTTGCTGCTGGGGGGCGGGGTTAATGATGACGGGCGCCGGGGCAACGGGGGGTGTGAACTGGGGCTGGGCGGGGTAATACGCCCCAGCTGGAAACAAAAATGGCACAAACGTCTCAGACTTTCTCAAAATGACGAGCTGTCAGTGATTCTTAGCCTGGTAAACACGCACACACACATACAGCACCCTCCTTTAGCAAACACACAATCTGTCACAGCCAAATTTATATTTGAACTGCACACCCTCCAAAAACAGCCGCTGCTCTCATCTGCATACGCACTGGTGGTCTGTACAATAGAGTCGCTTTAATGTCCTTAAAGATCAAAAATTAAGATTCTGGTAATTTTTCCTCCTTTTTTTGTCATTTCAAATCAGTTTGCTGTTAAATACAGCAGCTCTTACAACAGCTCACAGTGATCACAACTGTCGAGGCTCCAAAAATGGTAAAAGTAGTTAATTTCAAGTCTTCTAAAGATATATGTGTGTGTGACCCTGGACCACAAAACCAGTCATAAGGGTCAATTTTTTCGAAATTTAGATGTATGCATCATCTGAAAGCTGAATAAATAAGATTTCCATTGATGTATGGTTTGTTAGGATAGGACAATATTTGGCCGAGATACAACTATTTGAAAATCTGGAATCTGAGGGTGCAAAAAAATCTAAATATTGAGAAAATCATCTTTAAAGTTGTCCAAATGAAGTTCTTAGCAATGCATATTACTAATCAAAAATTAAGTTTTGATATATTTACGGTAGGAAATTTACTAAATATCTTCATGGAACATGATCTTAACTTAATATCCTAATGATTTTTGGCATAAAAGAAAAATTGATAATTTTGACCCATACAATGTATTGTTGGCTATTGCTACAAATATACCCCAGCGACTTAAGCCTGCTTTTGTGCTCCAGGGTCACGCATGTGGATTTACTGCTTACAGTCTCCATACGTACCGTAATCAGCTGGACTCGTGCCGGGATAGAAACCAGGAGAACCGGCCACCTGATACTGCTGAGGAGTCACGTATGAGGGACGGTACTGAGAGAGAGAGAGAGAGAGAGAGAGAGAGAGACTGACTCATCAAAAACCATGACTGTCCCGTTTCAGGCCATTTTTCCAACCACCCAACAATCCTCCCCCTTTTTAGAGTTGCACAATTAGGAACGGTACAGAGTTTAGAAAGGGGAGGAGTCAGCAGAATCAATACACTGAGAGTGTGTGTGTGGTAGTGATGCGCGGATGGCGGTTTTATCCGCGGGCGCTGCGGATAATCCGCAGATCGGGTGGGTCGGGTAATAAAAAAATGCATTCTGATTATTTGCGGGTGGGTCGCGGGTGGATAAAATAAATCATTAATGATGCAAGGTTATCAAATGAAGGCATAACACATTAATTTTGTCTATCTTTTAATTATTGAAAATGAAACAACTTTTTTTTGGCAAACAAAGGGGATTTACATGTTTCAAGTTAAAACATGGAATAAATGTTGTGTGATTATTCCTTAAAAAAATACAGTTTTAATAATTTTAGTAGTAGTAATAGTAATAGAAGTAGCTTAATATGTACATTCTACTGAACAATAGTAATATATCTCTGGCACAATGTCTTCAAGTAAAACCGAACTTTTATTTTGAGGAGTTGCCTTGAAAACCTTTACATTTCTGTGTGTATATGATATGAGGCTAGTTTTACTCAAATCATATGGTAAAATGCTCGTGAAGTGACTCTCAGAACAGTTCTGGAGATTGTTCATGTATTATGTATTTATGTGCGTCACGCGTGCTTCAGTATGTGTGTAGTAAACGAAACCGTTCGTTAAATGGTCTTTTTGTGGCTTAATATTTACAGATACTAGTCCATATCGTGATCTGATTTAAGTGTAATGACCTACTTTTGATGAATTCATCCAAACTTTGGCAAATTCTGTGACATTCCGCGTTATACAGTAAATTCCGTTTTTATGACTGGATTCCGTGATTCCATCCGCGTTTTGGAAATCATAGGGCCCTATCATTTGTATAGAACATCTAGATTATTATAATTCATTCCCATTTAAAGAGTTAGTTCACCCAAAAATGAAAATTAGCCCATGTTTTACTCACCCTCAAAGCATCCCAGGTGTATATGACTTTCTTCTTTCAGACAAATATATACCTAGGATGCTTTGAGGGTGAGTAAAACATGGGCTAATTTTCATTTTTGGGTGAACTAACCCTTTAAGATGATTATATAAATCATATTTATAAATGAGATCTCTGGACTTGCTTTAAGTCATCAGTACACCAGTGTTATTTTAGTATCACTGATATACTATGAGTTTTGTTGTATAATAATTTTTTATTAGTTTTTATTTATTTGTATCTACTATTGTTTTTATTTCTTTTCGGTTTTCATTTTAATTTTAGTTAAAGTTGTATTCACTGTGTTGTGTTTTTGCCGTTTGTATTAGTTTTCTTTAATGTCTAAATAGTTTTTATTAAGTTTTAGTTTTTAGTTACAAAAAACAAAAAATGAAATATGTTCCCTTGGCAACTAGCTGAAATAGAGTTTTTTAATGTTTTATTTAAAGTAATGTTTTTACTTTGCAGTTGATAATATCTGTGGAAAATGTTATTTCCCAGGAAAAAAAAAATCATAATCTTTCTCACAATTTCATATAGAATATATAATAAATATAATCAATTACATAATTCGACAATTACATAAAAATATACATTATTATTATTATATTAACTCTTTCCCCGCCAGCATTTTTGAAAAAAGTTGCCAGTCACCGCCAGGGTTTTTGATGATTTTCTCAAAAATTTCATGGCCCCCAGAATATATTGTTGTATGAATATCTGAACATGCAATACATCAAAATAAAGAACTGACCCTTCACTTTTAAACAAAAAAAAATCTGTTTTATTCTAGCTTCAAGCATTCTTTTTTTATCAACACTTGAATGTAGGTAGGTTTCATAAAAAAGCAAAATTCTGATCAAAAAGCTGAGAAAATCGCATTTTATCAAATGCTACATCTGGATCATATTCAGTAATATTTATCAAAGCAAAGATGCAGTAGATTGCAGAAGCTCGCACAGTCTTTCACCACTTCCTGGATCCACATTTCGCTCGGTAGCATTAGGCAGTTTTCATTCATATGCGGTTAGTGTTGAAGATCGCATTATTTTTCATATGCATATGCTTACATATGAGATCTTCCTCGTCTGTGCTTTTGATCGAGTGATTCTAGACTCATTCAGGAGATGCGTAATAGCGCCCCCTAGCGTATAACAGCGAGAACGTGAAAACCCAGAAGATTCTGTGATGGCGGGGAAAGAGTTAATATATATTACCCTTACATAACTGACTGTAATTAGCTACATTGTGTTAGCTTGAAGGATAATTAACTATGTTTGACTATTTTAACTACTTTAAATGAAAAGCAGTTTGGCAAGTAGCATCACCAACTGCACCATGAAATTTGTGTCATTTACATGTTGCAATCATTCTGTTAAAAAATTATAAGAAAAAAATTAAATGTTCATATTTTCTTGTGAAATAAATTAACTCTTTAATTCATGCGTATGCAGCGATGCTGTATTATGGATATGTTTGCTCTTACCTGGCCAGGTATATAGTAAGCCGTGCCTTGTGAATTGGGGAAGCTGATTGGTTGCTGGGGAATCATCATCATCTGGGAGGGGCCAGGCTGAAACAC
>NW_015664048.1:19548-24988 GCF_001515625.1 Sinocyclocheilus rhinocerous | reverse complement strand
TGGCTGGACACGCCCAGAATTGGCGGGTAAAGTGGGCCGACTGGTATAGTACGGCTGAAATGAGAGAAAAACACAGACACTCGACTTTTTAAGCTATATTATTATCAAATATTGGATTCAGTCTTTTCATTTCATCAGAAATTAACCTGAATGAATAGGGCTGGGTAAAAAAAAAAAAATCTCGATATCCTTCAAACAATAAATGCCATTTTGGCGCTGTTTAATGTGGAGTGACAGATCTCTGTAGTGCCTCACGTGAACTGATCATCTCCCCCACTTTAATACTAGTTATAGCACAAAATAAACATGACTAAACATCCGAAGGTAAGTTAAAAGAGCACAACTTTACAATCCGTATCCTGTCTCATGTAATCGCTCAATCAGTGTTTCAGCCGCGCAAAGACGCCAATATAACGGCTTGTAAACAATATGTCACGTAACGTCACATTTACCTCAGAAAAAACATATTCGATGACCATTAACTTGTTCGAAAAATAAACTTGAGAGAGGGGCATTTTGCTAAATATATGCACCATATAACATATTCATTCAAATTTTTACTGTTCTTCAATGTTTAATTTACATTTTTTTATGACAGCCACCATTTGAATGTGTATATATATATAATAAAAAAACGAATTGAAGTAGAAATATTATTATGTAATTGTAACTTTTATTATAAAAACTTAATTAAGTGTAATTTAAGCAGTTGTACAGCCTAAAAATCAGTCAGTTTTAACCTTCAATATTGTAGTAATGTAGTACCAACTGACTCTCATGTATTTTTTAAAGCATTAGTTAAGATAATTTTTTTCCTTGAGAAAATTTGGCATGTGTACCTGATATATATCCAAAATAATCGACATTGAATAGAATCGCAAGCTTGTGAATGAGAATCGATTAGTGAAATCTGTGTCAAAACCCAGCCCTATGAATGAAGCTCACATTTTTAATTCCTCGTGGATAAAACTCGAGAGTGCTGTTTAACTCATCATATTATGAAAGTAAAATGGATTTAACTGTGTTTCACACTGATTTTAAAGAAAGATTTTTGCGAAGTGTAAGAAAAGCGTTACCTGCAGTGACCTGAATCCTCCCTTCAGCAGCACCAAACACACACACACACACACACACACACACAGCAGAGGAGCAAGAGAGAGATGAAGAGTGTGTGTTACCCACTGGAACAGACAGTTAGAGGAACAGAGCAGCATGCAAACACAGCATTCAGCACGGTTCAGATTGAGACGACACAGTAACGGCCGGAAACATACTCTACACAAGCGGCACGCAAACACGGCCAATGCACTGCAAAAGGCAGATAGTGTTTCTGTCAGAATGTCTGTCTTTAAACTACAAAACTATTATTTTATTATCTTACTTTTTCCCTTTCTCTTTTATAAATTATTTTTCTTTCTTTTTAATTTAATTATATTTATTATCATTCATTATTATTATCATTTATCATCAAACTATTTTTCTTTTTTAACTATTTAATTTTATTTAATTTTATTACCTTACTTTATTAGTTGCTTTTTCCTCTTTTTTTAATTATTTAAATTTAAATTAATTTCTTTCTTTTTAATTATTTTTCTTCTTTCTTTTTTAAATGGTTTAATTTAATTGTATTATGTTTTTCTTTCGGTTTCATTTCTTTTTAAATATTTAAATATTTTAATTTTCTAATTATTTAATTGTATTTATTTTATTATCTTTCTTTTTACTTTCCTTTTTTAATTAAGTTTAACTAATTTCTTTCTTCATTTAATTTGATCATCTTCTTGACTTTTTCTTTATTCTAATTTTATTTATTTTATCTTGCTTCTTTCTTTTAATTATTTAAATGCATTTTTTAGTTTTTTTAATTCATTGACTTAATCTAACCTTTTCCTTCTTTTTAAAACAATTTAAAAGTATGTTTTATTATTTAATTTTTAATTTAATTCTCCCTCTCATCAGATAAATCAGGTATCTAGATATAAACTTTTCTTTGCTTTTCTTTAAACTTGCTTCACAAGATTATCTCAAACTACTGCTCAGAAAGAGAAGACTTTATACTAGTTTATGATAATTTCGCAACACTGCAAATACAATGCAGAATTCATATCTCAATGACGTAGAGTATGTTTCAGGTCTTGTTCAGTGTATGTGGGAGTGTTTGTGTTAGTACCTGTTGTGGTAAAGCCCTAGGACCTGAGGCAAACTAGAAAGAGAAAGCCACATGTACAGGTCAAAGGTCAAGAAACCGAAGCAACACCAGCCACAAAAGCAGAGGAGAGATCCCGTTTTCCCAGAAGCACCTCAGTCGCTCCAATCTCACACACAACGAGAGGTCAGGAGGATGCAGGGCGACCTCTGAACTCAAGTACAGACGCTCTTACATGTTCACTCGCTGATAATTCGTCTGGTTTGTCCAAACATGTCAGGCTAGATATAGGCTAGCTTTTTCTGGACAAAACTTACATGAACCTCAATGTTTTCACAGGGATCATCCGATAAGTTCATGAAGTAAAAATCCCATTCAGAACCTCCAAGACCCAAAATACTGAAGCGAGATCCACCGATCAGAAAAGTGTAAATACTAGCTGTGCATAACTTCAAAATGAACGGAAACTAATTTTGCAATCTCTCATTGTCTTAAGATTTGTTCATTTGCATTTGATTAATTTCTAAAAGGCAGCAGTAGTTTTGTTATTATTAACTAAAACTACAAAAAAGTTAATACAAATAAAAAACAAACTTATTTCAGTTAGCTGGCAAGGCAACCTTTCTAATTTTAATTTAAAGTTGATGCACTAAAATTAAAAGCAAAGCAAATTAATATAAGCTAAACAGACATATAAAAAACACTAATAAAATGACAAAAACACTTACTAAATTACTAAAACAAACTAAAATTAAAATGAAAACAAAACATAAAAATTTAAAATGTAAAATAAACAGATTATTAATAAATAACAAGTACAATAATAGTATATAAATAATACTTTTATTATTTAATTTTCTTTATTTTATTTTATTATCTTTTTCTTTTTTTAATTTTCAAAAGTATTTTTTCTTTTTTTTTAATTATTAAAAAAAAAATTCTTGGAAAAAATTAAGAAGGTACTAATTTTGTATTAAAATTCAAGACTGATTTGATTCTATCTCTGGAAGTGTTTTATGGCAACAATCATAAAATTCAAATAATTTAAAAAAGCAAGATAAAACACTTACTAAAAAGATTAAATATTGTATTTGTTTACCTGCATGCCATGTAACCATTGATTCTGAGAACTGTGACCATATGAATGTGCTTAATTATTGAAATAAGTTAAAATCTCAGGGAGACTTCAGGTAAATATTTTAGCTCGCAGATTTTGGGAATCTCTGCTTTATGGAAGACTTTAGTGTTTTTCTGATGCTTAAGTCTTTAATACCTAAATACCTTTAAAATGTATATTAAATGTAACACGGGCTGGCTGGTTTGGTTTGGCTGGAAAACGAATGGGCCAATGACCCAGCAGGCCCACAGGAAGTGATGCGTGTCTGGGGTGCCGTACCTGTCGGGGTTGGGCGGCGGGGTTCATCTGCGGCGGAGTGGTGCCGAACACAATTGGCGGAACAGGAGAAAAACTGGGCTAAAGAGAGACACACGAGCATCATTCAATCATAAGAGTAATCCAGAGAGATCATGAGTAAAGATGCACCGATACAGAAATTCTCAGCCGATAACCGATTATTCAGAACGATATCTGCCGATATTGATAGTTCAGATTTCCTAAGAAGAAAAAAAAATCCCATCGAATGCTGTAAACTAAACACTGGTATGTAATATTAGAGGTTAATATGAACAATAACACTATTACATTCAATGCTTTTTATTTTCAGATATAATAATCACGCTCAAATATAAAAACATCTGTATACAACTCAATTGCACTTTAGGTAGTTTTCATAAAAACTGGTCTTCACGACAGATTTATTCAAACATACTTATATAATTAACAGTAATTAATAGGGATGCACCGATACCACTTTTTCCAGTAGCGCCGCCGCGCGCTCAATCCACTCAGCGTGCTTTGTTTATCAGCTCGCACACATCAGCTATACAGGTGTTAATACTGAATGTTTAACATTATATTTATTGCATACATATACTTCGTAGTAGACATCCTTAACTCCTTTCTGCTGTCTGTTGTTCTGTTGTCAGTGTTTCTTTGTTTGAATATGGCACTTATCACATGCTGTGTGGTATCGGCGTTTGGTATCGGGGCATTTTAACGAGTACGAGTACGAGTACAGGAGGCCAGTATCGGGCCCGATACCGATACCAGTATCGGTATCGGTGCATCCCTAGTAATTAAGCTCCCTCTAGTGTTTTCATAGCTAACTAATTAACTTTCTGTTGAAGCGATTATATTAGACATGATAGATTTCGGTAAGTTGTACGTTATTTTTCAACACAACTTCTGATGTTCATTCACATTTATTTTGTGCTATAACTTGTATTAAAGCGGAAGAGACTCGCGTTCCGCGCTGCCTCTTGAACTGAAGCGCTACAGCGATCCGTCACGCCACATTTAAATGCGACATTTAATGTTTGAATTTTGTGATAAAACGTACAGGATTTAAAAGCTGAGATTTTATTTCTTATCCGAAGTAACAAAACACAAAGCTTGTTGTGATTATTGAATTTGAGGCACATTACAAATAATGTTTAGTGAAGAAAAAAACACATCTGGCAACCCCGGCTTGAACTATGGGTGGCTTATAGTTTATAAGTTCAAACAAAACCTGCATTAATGAGATATTACTGCTTTAATATCATACATTTGACAAGACACATTTTCTTCACGCAAGTTGCTGTCTGAAACATTTTCCTGCCGCATTTTGATTGACAGGTTATAATCATCAGTTGTTTTTAATAAGGCTGCATGATAAATAGCAATTAAATCTCAATCGCGATTAGGCATAAGCAGCAATAGTCATGCGCATCTTGTCAGTGAAGCCACGGTTATGTGATCAGCAGTAAATCTCCAACCGAAGGCCAGAGGAACGCCAAATATGCCCCGCAGAAGAAATCCAGGAAATAAACAGAAGATTTAACTGCTTTCATTGATGCAACGTGACTAATAAACACAGGACTATGACAATATGTTTTATCTGAGTTCTTATTATAATTATTATTATAAGTTTCATTATAATAAAGTATATAATAACGCACTGCTAATCGACATAGACTTTATCATTGCTCAGAATATTATGTGTTATTAAATGTGGTATTTTCACATGCTTTCAAATGGAGCAGCATTTACTACACCGAGCCGTAGTTCACGGAGAAGCTACGCAAACAGCTGTCATTTTCACGAACAATTTCTTCGGTTTCATAATTGCGCGATTATATCATCTTGTGATTTTTTTGTGATGTGATGGAGATTTACTACTGATCACAGAACCG
>NW_015664048.1:11986-18687 GCF_001515625.1 Sinocyclocheilus rhinocerous | reverse complement strand
TAAAATGCGCACGGCACTTTTACAAGCCATTTGAAAGCGAAGAAAAGAGGGAAACTCAAACGAACTAACACCCCCCACCCCAACGGTGATACCGGTATTACCGGTGTTGTCACACGTCGATTAACCGGTGGGAAAATTTCCTCACCGTCACAACCCTATCCAGGTAATGAAAACAAAATAATACAACCATGATTAAGTTCTTTTCTAGGCCAAATCAATGGCTCCCAAAAGAACAAGTACCGTATTGACCCGAATATAAGACTATGTTTTTTTCTTGGAAATACATCTGAAAAAACGCGGTCGTCTTATATTCAGGGTCTAGACTTTGACATGTCAATAATACACCCACAACAATAGGTGGCGCCAAATACGCATAAAACGAGTGTGCCATGATATACATAATGTAATCATAGACTGTGGAATGTAATGCGTGTTGTAAAGATCGTGAGTAAAAACAAAAGAAAAAGAAAAGCTTACATCTGCATGAGTCGTGACTGTCACGTTAGCCTGATGGGACCAAACTCTCTTTGTGATTTTAAAACGTAAGACAGTACCAAGATTTGACGACTACAGTAAGATTTAACTTCTACTGTTCATAAGATTTTGGTAGGCTACTATTAGATGGATAGCCTAAATGTCCTAATTCAGATGGGCTACCTGTTTTTTTTTTTTAATGGTATATCAAAAAGTGTATATTTTTTAAATGTGATTGTTGGTACATTTTACCAGTTTTTACCATACTTTCAAAACAAAAATTAAAATAGGAAAAATATGCAATATGAAAATAATTGAAGACAAAATGTGTTTTAATGAGAAAAAACAAGATTTGGCTTTTAAAAAGCCTTTTTCCAAAAGGTACATCTGGAAAAAGGGGGGTCGTCTTATATTCGGGCCAATACGGTATTATGCGTGTCTTATTCTGTGTAAGAAGCCACATCATCTCACAGAAGGATTTATTTCAAACACTCGACTGACGTTATGAAGTGAGTTTGGAGTAAAAACATGTTATTAAATGTGGTATTTTCACATGCTTTCAAATGGAGCAGCATTTACTACACCGAGCCGTAGTTCACGGAGAAGCTACGCAAACAGCTGTCATTTTCACGAACAATTTCTTCGGTTTCATAATTGCGCGATTATATCATCTTGTGATTTTTTTGTGATGTGATGGAGATTTACTACTGATCACAGAACCGGCTTTACTGACAAGATGCGCATGACAATCTCATTCGATTAATCGTGCAGCCCTAGTTTTTAATACAGATTATCGGCCGATATATCGGTGCATCCCGGATCACAATGACTGAAAGAGTGACGCGAGTTACCTGGGACAGGCCCGGGGAGTGCGCGGGAAGCGGGGCGGAGGGGGGTCCTGACAGAGGCTGAGGTGCCTTATTCATTTCACCTGGAGCATCTGCATCGAGACGCAGTACTGACAAAACCTGAACCAGAGAGAGAGAGAGAAAGACAGAGACATATCAAGTTATTATTCAGCTGTTCATTGTGTCTTAAACTTAATTAGCGATTATAATGTCTGAGTGTAAATTATTAATGCTCAAGTCAGAAGTTCATGGTCGTCCGTACAAATAGAAAGATCTGAGTCATGCTGAATCATCAGACAGCATTTGTTAAAGCTCAAGTGTGTCCTTTTTGATATTAACCCTCTTTAAAAAATTTTTTTAAAAAAGTGTTATTTTTTGAAATGGTAAAATATTCAATAGGGTTTCAAAAAGTTGGAAAATTTCCAGTCAATTTCGGAAACTTTCCAGGATTTTGGGAAAGTTTCCCGAAATTTACTGGAAATTTTCCACCCCTTTGCAACCCTAATATTAAAACAAAAAAAGTTTGCATATGTGATTTTGGTTACACTTTATTTTAAAGTGTCCTTGTTACAGTGTAATTATACATTTAAATACTGATTAAACTATATGGTTAGGGTTAGGATTAGGGTTACTTGCATGTAATTATGCATAATTTATTGTTATTATAATAGTAAGTACACGTAATGTGTAACAAGAACACATAATAACACAAAGTGTTACAGTGTTTTTTGTTGAGTACCATAATTGATCTATCAGGCTTTTATGGCTCATATAGTCTGATATAGAGAGAATATGTAGGAAAAACAGTTCAATTTTATTCCGAGAATCAAACTGAACAGAAATATGCAATTTGCTGCAGATGCTGATATTTATATGATGAAAAAAGGGGGGTCGTCTTATATTCGGGCCAATACGGTATTATGCGTGTCTTATTCTGTGTAAGAAGCCACATCATCTCACAGAAGGATTTATTTCAAACACTCGACTGACGTTATGAAGTGAGTTTGGAGTAAAAACATGTTATTAAATGTGGTATTTTCACATGCTTTCAAATGGAGCAGCATTTACTACACCGAGCCGTAGTTCACGGAGAAGCTACGCAAACAGCTGTCATTTTCACGAACAATTTCTTCGGTTTCATAATTGCGCGATTATATCATCTTGTGATTTTTTTGTGATGTGATGGAGATTTACTACTGATCACAGAACCGGCTTTACTGACAAGATGCGCATGACAATCTCATTCGATTAATCGTGCAGCCCTAGTTTTTAATACAGATTATCGGCCGATATATCGGTGCATCCCGGATCACAATGACTGAAAGAGTGACGCGAGTTACCTGGGACAGGCCCGGGGAGTGCGCGGGAAGCGGGGCGGAGGGGGGTCCTGACAGAGGCTGAGGTGCCTTATTCATTTCACCTGGAGCATCTGCATCGAGACGCAGTACTGACAAAACCTGAACCAGAGAGAGAGAGAGAAAGACAGAGACATATCAAGTTATTATTCAGCTGTTCATTGTGTCTTAAACTTAATTAGCGATTATAATGTCTGAGTGTAAATTATTAATGCTCAAGTCAGAAGTTCATGGTCGTCCGTACAAATAGAAAGATCTGAGTCATGCTGAATCATCAGACAGCATTTGTTAAAGCTCAAGTGTGTCCTTTTTGATATTAACCCTCTTTAAAAAATTTTTTTAAAAAAGTGTTATTTTTTGAAATGGTAAAATATTCAATAGGGTTTCAAAAAGTTGGAAAATTTCCAGTCAATTTCGGAAACTTTCCAGGATTTTGGGAAAGTTTCCCGAAATTTACTGGAAATTTTCCACCCCTTTGTAACCCTAATATTAAAACAAAAAAAGTTTGCATATGTGATTTTGGTTACACTTTATTTTAAAGTGTCCTTGTTACAGTGTAATTATACATTTAAATACTGATTAAACTATATGGTTAGGGTTAGGATTAGGGTTACTTGCATGTAATTATGCATAATTTATTGTTATTATAATAGTAAGTACACGTAATGTGTAACAAGAACACATAATAACACAAAGTGTTAGTGTTTTTTGTTGAGTACCATAATTGATCTATCAGGCTTTTATGGCTCATATAGTCTGATATAGAGAGAATATGTAGGAAAAACAGTTCAATTTTATTCCGAGAATCAAACTGAACAGAAATATGCAATTTGCTGCAGATGCTGATATTTATATGATGAAATTCTGATGTTTGTAAACCAGTCTTTATAACAGTACAGCAGATACTGACATTTGTTTACTTTATTTCTGTACCTGAAAACTGTTAAACCTTCCCAAAAAGCACTGTTTATTTAATATGTATCTTTGTTCTGTTGTATCTATGTAGGCCTGCTGAATGTTAAATGGATCCATGTTCATTAGAAATTATTTGATGATGCAGCAATAAAACTGCTAGTATAGTTTAATGCATGTGTTTTTGAACTTTGCTGCTTTAAAACATGATCAAAATACTCTCTATTTTGATGCCAAAATGTCAAATAAAAGAGGAAGTGACAAATATCGGTATCGGCCAATAAGTGTTTGTTAAAATCGGTATCGGCCCCAAAAAATCCTATCGGTGCATCCCTAATATTAATATAATTATACAATAAAAATAATAAATATATTTTTATATTATAATTATTAAATAAAATATTAATTACTATTGTATATATTACTATTGTAATAATTTTATTGTGCTATAAAATAAACATTGAGCATTTAGTAGAAATTATAAAGTTATTTTTTATTATAATTATTAATGGCCAAATATGAGCCCTATCTATTTTGATGCCAAAATTTCAAATAAGAGAGGAAGTGACAAATATCGGTATCGGCCAATAAGTGTTTGTTAAAATCGGTATCGGCCCCAAAAAATCCTATCGGTGCATCCCTAATATTAATATAATTATACAATAAAAATAATAAATATATTTTTATATTATAATTATTAAATAAAATATTAATTACTATTGTATATATTACTATTGTAATAATTTTATTGTGCTATAAAATAAACATTGAGCATTTAGTAGAAATTATAAAGTTATTTTTTATTATAATTATTAATGGCCAAATATGAGCCGATTAATCGGTCAAGTTTATCATTATGATATACATTTCTATTATATAATGAAAAAAATTACAAATATTGAAAAACAAAGATTGAAAAATTATTTTCAATTGATTGAAAGTTTGAAAATGATTTTTTTATTATAATTATTAAACAAGATTATAAACAAAATACGATTCATTCATTCGTTCGTTGACTTTATTTATAGAGCACTTTACAACTGCACCTACAGACCAAAGTGCTGAACAAGCAGCATAGAAAAAAACAAACAAACATAAAACAAATAAAAACAACACACTAGGGATATGCCGGTATCAAATTTTCATGTTGCGATTAATTGCTAATGCTTTTATCACGGTATACGGTATTATCACGGTATTGAAATTTAGTTTTAAAAAAAGTGCTGTCATAGCACGCATCTTTCATGCAGCATACGGCGGTGTTGTGCATTTTGACCAGTTGATGGGAAAAGTATTCTTAAAATGCATTCAAAATTCTAAATTTGTAATATATAATTATTCACGGTATTTAGAAGTGCCCACGATAACAATATCGTGCATATTCATTACCGTGATATATCGCATTACCGAATACCGGCACAAGTCTACAACACACAATACATCAAATACTAGCCCAACCTCTCAAAGGCTAAAGACAAGTAACTTTTGACACGCAAAAACATTTAACGAAGTGATCTCCCTAAATTCATGAGGCCTGATCCCCCTTTAACTTTAAATGAGTTTGAAGAACAGTATATTCTAATAATATTATTGTGCTGTAGAATAAAAATCGAACATGTAATGAAAGCAAGCAAAATTACAATTAAAACCTGTCTTAATTTCTTCATTTTCAAACATGAAACCATCAAGCTTTTATTTTGACAGAAGACCAATATGTAGTATAATATAATTAGGATGTATTATTTGTTCTTGTAAAACATGCCTCTTTTTTATTTATTTTTATTTTATTTATTTTTTATTTTGCTGTGTTTGTTTGTACATATCAAAATATCAATATAGCTATATAATATCAATAATAATAACTATAATAACAACAAACTTTTTAAATAATTAAATAAAAATGTACATTTATATATTTAAATATATTACTAAATTAAATTACAGAAAATTCACGGTATTTAGAAGTGCCCACGATAACAATATCGTGCATATTCATTACCGTGATATATCGCATTACCGAATACCGGCACAAGTCTACAACACACAATACATCAAATTTGTAACTTTTGACACGCAAAAACATTTAACGAAGTGATCTCCCTAAATTCATGAGGCCTGATCCCCCTTTAACTTTAAATGAGTTTGAAGAACAGTATATTCTAATAATATTATTGTGCTGTAGAATAAAAATCGAACATGTAATGAAAGCAAGCAAAATTACAATTAAAACCTGTCTTAATTTCTTCATTTTCAAACATGAAACCATCAAGCTTTTATTTTGACAGAAGACCAATATGTAGTATAATATAATTAGGATGTATTATTTGTTCTTGTAAAACATGCCTCTTTTTTATTTATTTTTATTTTATTTATTTTTTATTTTGCTGTGTTTGTTTGTACATATCAAAATATCAATATAGCTATATAATATCAATAATAATAACTATAATAATAACAAACTTTTAAAATAATTATTAAATAAAAATGTACATTTATATATTTAAATATATTACTAAATTAAATTACAGAAAATGTATTTACAGTGAATTACTGAAACTATCTAGATATTTTGGAAACTTTCGGAAAATTTTTGGAAACTTTTAGAAAGTTTTCCGAAATTTACCAGAAATGCTCTGCCCCTTTGCAACCCTATTAAAGAATATTTTTTTACTGTATCTGTAAAATTACAATAATGATACATTAATTTCTTAATTTTCAAATGTTAACCCATCAAGCTTTTATTGAGTTATTTAGTGCTCCCCTAAAAGTATAAAAATAATCATTAATTAGAACTGAAGGCAAATTTGGTCAATTCTTTGTGAACCTCAACTGTAGTTTGTTGAGGTCTGAAGCTAAAGCTGCTTCCAGCTGCACCTGCAATTGCTGCAGCACTCATTCGTTATTTGGCTTTGTGTGTTTGACATGTGGCTGCATTTGTGAATGAATCAAAGGAACAGGACTGCGGCAAGAGACCAGCTGCCCGAGACTCAAACTAGTTTATATGGAGGGGGTTCAGGAGACACGGCTCTCTTTACAAGAGCCAAATATAGAGGCAAAGCTGCACAACTCTCTCTCTCACACACACACACTCTCTCTCTCTCTCTCACACACA
>NW_015664048.1:9202-11972 GCF_001515625.1 Sinocyclocheilus rhinocerous | reverse complement strand
CACAAACACACTCTCTCTCACACACACACACACACACACACACACACACACTCACTCACATGTTACTGGACCTGAGGATACAGTACAGTACAGACGGACGTTTCTCACAGATACGGAGCTCAGCAGTGACATTACATAACGCTTAAACACACCAAAAGCCGAGTTCAAAAGGTTTTCAGGCCACAAATCAAAGAGAGGAGGATTAAAATGACCCTCAATCAGCTCTAGTTTCTTTATTAATAATAGTTTCTGCTATTAAATTATTTATAAGGAACATTGATGATTCAGCGAATTTCTTTATAAATGAGATCCATTTCTGCTCGTTACTCATCAGTGAATGTAATTTCAAAAAATCTTCATAATCATAATGAAAGAATAACTTTCTAGCCAGTATAACATTTTTAGAATGTCCAAAATACTGCAGAAAGATAAAACAGTATCTGTAGAAATCTGCAAAATGAACGCTCTCCCATATAGGCCTATGGAAATACACTTTTCTCCATGTCAGTTTTTTTATGAAACGAAAATAAAACAATGACCATATCGTATGATTTTAATAAATCAGATCCGAAACAGTCTCAACTAGTGGTCAAACGCTATGGGTTTTCAATGGCTAATGACGATGATACATACACATGAACTGCTGTAACTGAATGAAAACTTAACACAATATTCACTCAAAACTAATATTAAAAAACAGAAAACATGCATCATTCCTTGGCAATAGGGTTGGGTACCGAACTCTTAAGTACTTTTAAGGGTACCGACCGAATTGCATCGGTACATTAAATCAATCGGTGCCAAATTTTGGTATATAGAATAGAATAGAATTAGTATGCCCCAAATCGTAGTATGTTGAAATGAGTATCCCAAAGATTCCCGGGTGGTCTACTACTTCTGGTTAGAATTCGAAGTGCAGATCGATGCACACTCTAACGGCTAATATTGTGCGTTGAACGAGGATTCGATTAGAACTACGATCACGCATTAAAAATGTGTTAAAAACTACAAACATGGCAGATATGTGAGACCGACGAACAGGTAGAGAAAGGGGTTTGAGTGATAAATAATGAATGTTTAACCTGATGAAAAAATATTTGTTTAATGTTATCCGCATTATATTTAATCTGCAGCAACATAGCGAACTTTTATATACATTTGGTCATTAACTTTTAAATGCATCATTATGCAAACACAATGATGCAGACACACGACTGGCAGATCAACGTGCCTCTTTATTTCTCTCCAATATGGTAGGAAATTAAATTAAATGTGAATGATGTGAATATGTGACAAGATGATGATTGACAGGGCAGTTTAAACGGTGACAGAATCCACGTAACTAAGCAACAGAGCGTCCGTTAAAGACGCAGTTATGACGAAGTAGTGTCCCAAAGCTTGCCTACTATTCTCAAAAGTATGTAGACTACTTTTTCTTCAAAAAAGAGAGTACATACTTTTAGGACATAGTATAAGTAAACTGTAAAAATGACCATGAATTTAACGGTAAAAAACAGTAAAAATGCTACAGTAAAAACTAGGGGTGTAACGGTACACGTATTCGTACCGAACCGTTTCGGTACGGGTCTTTCGGTTCGGTACGCATGTGAACCGAACGAATACAGTTTTTTTTTTTTCCTCCGGAAATTCAAATAATAAATGGCGTTTTGACAGTCTTTGATGTGGCATGACAGATCGCTGTATAAACGCCTTGGAGAGCCGCTTCTGGGACGGTTCAGAAACGTGCTGGTATAATCCCAACACAAGCACTAACTAGAGCGGCCGCGATCAGCTCCGGTTCCGGTGTCTGAGCCGTGACGCCTGAATGAAAACTTAACACAATATTCACTCAAAACTAATATTAAAAAACAGAAAACATGCATCATTCCTTGGCAATAGGGTTGGGTACCGAACTCTTAAGTACTTTTAAGGGTACCGACCGAATTGCATCGGTACATTAAATCAATCGGTGCCAAATTTTGGTATATAGAATAGAATAGAATTAGTATGCCCCAAATCGTAGTATGTTGAAATGAGTATCCCAAAGATTCCCGGGTGGTCTACTACTTCTGGTTAGAATTCGAAGTGCAGATCGATGCACACTCTAACGGCTAATATTGTGCGTTGAACGAGGATTCGATTAGAACTACGATCACGCATTAAAAATGTGTTAAAAACTACAAACATGGCAGATATGCGAGACCGACGAACAGGTAGAGAAAGGGGTTTAAATGATAAATAATGAATGTTTAACCTGATGAAAAAATATTTGTTTAATGTTATCCGCATTATATTTAATCTGCAGCAACATAGCGAACTTTTATATACGTTTGGTCATTAACTTTTAAATGCATCATTATGCAAACACAATGATGCAGACACGCGACTGGCAGATCAACGTGCCTCTTTATTTCTCTCCAATACGGTAGGAAATTAAATGAAATGTGAATGATGTGAATATGTGACAAGATGATGATTGACAGGGCAGTTTAAACGGTGACAGAATCCACGTAACTAAGCAACAGAGCGTCCGTTAAAGACGCAGTTATGACGAAGTAGTGTCCCAAAGCTTGCCTACTATTCTCAAAAGTATGTAGACTACTTTTTCTTCAAAAAAGAGAGTACATACTTTTAGGACATAGTATAAGTAAACTGTAAAAATGACCATGAATTTAACGGTAAAAAACAGTAAAAATGCTACAGTAAAAACTAGGGGTGTAACGGTACACGTATTCGTACCGAACCGTTTCGGTACGGGTCTTTCGGTTCG
>NW_015664048.1:5096-5458 GCF_001515625.1 Sinocyclocheilus rhinocerous | reverse complement strand
CGCAGACAGCACACAACAAACACAAACACATGCTGAATTGAGTGCTGTGCTGCCTGTGATGAGGAGATTGTGAATAAAGAATGAATATTAGTCGAATTTAAAATAAACATTTGCATTTGAATGTTAGGAGTGCGTCAGAGAGCGTCATCAGTGGCGCGCAAGTTGTGGTGATGATGTAAATGACGGTGTTGCATTTGAATATTTTGTTAGTCTAGCCCACGCGACGCGCCGCTGCTGTGTTATTCATTCAAAATATTAGAAAAATATAGAAGTTCAATGCGGAGAAGATCTTGAATGGTTTAAAACCAAAACCAAGCCATTCACACAGAACGCATATTCAGCGCATTTTTTAGACGGACAAA
>NW_015664048.1:2970-5086 GCF_001515625.1 Sinocyclocheilus rhinocerous | reverse complement strand
TTAGCATCTCAACCGATTTGAATCGTCACATATTTGAATCGATTTTCAACCGGCTCATGGTTAATCGTTACATCCCTAATAGATAAATATAACAGAACAAAGATACAAATGAAATACACACTGCTTTACATTTTTTTCAGGTAAGTCTAACAGTATTCAGGTACAGAAATTGAATAATCAAATGTAAAATAACACTGCATAGTCTTCACTGTATAAATTAAATCTAATAAATCTGTTAAAGCTACAAAAGTGATTTTTCTCTGTGTTTTGTTGTTTGATTAACATTCATGACCCAGAAAGCCTCATTAAACTGCTGTGAACCAAAATACTGTTACATGTCCATTTCCTTTCTCAATTGTTAACCTTCACCTAAGCAACTTACAAGGATACTTGCAGAGACATGCATTTTGACAATTTCGCACAAATAGACGCAGAAGTGAACGGTATTCAGTGTTCACGTGCATCTGCGTGGCTCTCACCGTCTACACCAGACACGAGCGGTGCGACGCAACAAAATACTGAACCCATTATAATCAGCGATGCGATACGGCGCGACACGACAAATCACCGACCGTAAACAGCTGCCTCGTTCTATTTACGAAGTGCTGACACAAAGTTCATCGATGCTGAAACGATATATCGTGCAACCCTAATCCAAACAGCTGATAAAAACATCATAATAATCCACAGCACTCCAGTCCATCAGTTAACATCTGGAGAAGACAAAAGCTGAAACAAATCCATCATTAAGGCGTTTAATTTCAAACTGTTGCTTACAACTAAATTACGAGTCCATAATCCATAATAACGCTTCCTCCAGTGAAAAAGTCCATCTGCTGTTGTATCTCACATCAAAATCCAACCACATATTTGTTATGTGAGAGACAACAGGAGATGCACTTTTTCACTGGAGGAAGCGTTATTATGGATTATGGACTCTATGTATTTTAGTTAAAAACGTCTTAATGCTGGATTTGTTTCAGCTTTTGTCTTCTCCAGATGTTAACTGATGGACTGGCTGGCTGTGGATTACTTGTGGATTATTGTGATGTTTTTATCAGCTGTTTGGACTCTCATTCTGACGGCACCCATTCACTGCAGAGCATCCATTGCTGAGACACTGATGCAATGCTACATTTTTCCAAATCTGATGAAGAAACAAACTCAACTACATCTCGGATGGCCTGAGGGTGAGCACATTTTATTTATTGGCTGAACTATTCCACCAATAAAATAAACATTTAGGCCATCTGCATCAGCACAGGTGCTGAAACTCCCACAAACACACACTCTCTCTTTGTCTGTCTTTCCTTTGAGAGTTTGAACACGGCACACGAGACCTTTGGAGCGTGTTGCCATTGGATACAGAACTGCAGTGTGAGACAGCTTTCAGTAATGCGACAGTCACACACTGCCTTTACACATCCAGCTGCTTTCACCGTCAACTTTGACCCAGAAGCCTGACACGGGCCAGAGCGAGAGAAAACCTGGACCACACAACAGTCATAAGGGTCATATGAAAGCTGAATAAATAATCTTTCCATTGATGTGTGGTTTGTTAGGATAGGACAATATTTGGCCGAGATACAACTATTTGAAAATCTGGAATCTGAGGGTGCAAAAAAGTCAAAATATTGAGGAAATCCGAGATTGTAAGGTTGTTGCTTTCGCTACAATCTTGGCCAGACGAGCTATCCTTCTTATGTGGAAGCACGCCTCGCCCCCGACACATAACAGGTGGATACAGGACATTTTTTACTGTATCAGACTTGAAAAGTTAAGATGCTCACTCTCTGGTTCACTCAAATCCTTTTATAAGACTTGGGATCCCTTTTTGGACTATATTAAAGGACTACCTTGTGCACCTGTAACTGGCAACATGTAATGTTTGTCATCTGTTAGAAGGGATTTTTTTTTTTTTTTTTTTTTTAAATATTGGTTAATTATATCTATTTTATTTCATTTGTTATTGTTTAATTATTTAATTTACTGTGTTTCTGTCTATCTGAGTTAATATGAATGGGGGGATTGTGGAAGGGATTAATAATGGACAATATCCTACTGTTCACCTTGTTATCATTATTTCAATCTGTATTGTCACACAAAATACCAATAA
>NW_015664048.1:0-1416 GCF_001515625.1 Sinocyclocheilus rhinocerous | reverse complement strand
ACACACACTCACTCTCTCACACACACTCTTTCACACACACACATACACACACACACCTGCTGTATTGATCACTGAGGGCCAGATTGAGTAACTCAACTCACTGCGTCGTTACGAGAAAAACGCACGCACGCATTAACGTCAGTTACACACATACTCACGATCGCACGTTCGTCTAAAACCGCTGATCTGACACACAAACACAGCGCGGCTCTTTACCGTTTCTCTTTTTCTCTCTCTCGGTGTGTCTCACTGTCCGGTAACGCGAGACGTGCAGCGCGTCGCCATGTTCGCTCGCTCGCGCATGCGCCTGCCGGGACACAGCACGTGGGTCGCTCGCGCAGGCGCAGTCTCGCGCTCAGCATGATTCAACACTTCACGAACACAACTCTATTTAAATAGCCTCAATGAACATGTATTGCCCAATACACTAATCATAACTAAAAACTTCAGGATAATACATAAAGAAGCGCACACGGCAAATGTTGCGTAATCTCATGAATAATTAAGGACGGTGCTCAAAGTCAAACACGTCTGACATGGAAGTGTACTACTGTAAAAAATAATTAATATCAATCAAACTGCAGTTGGGTTGTTTTGATTAAATAACAATAACAAAAAAATACAGCTAACTAACACAAGAAAACAAAAACATGATAACACAATAAAAACATGATTTATGAAAATTAATAAAAACGGAGTTATTTGTTTTTGCAAATAAACTCATACACACACACACACACATGTATATAAATATATACACACATAAAAAAACAATATCTAATAAAAAAATGACAAAAACACAAAACATAAAACACTCCCAACTAAAATGAAAATGAAAATGGAAAATATAAAAATAAAAACAATTTCAAAATATTAATGAAAACTATAATAGTATCTCAATAATACTATAACACCCATAACATTACTTGAAATAAAACAAACTTTAAATAAAATAAAATAAAACATAAAAAACCCTCAAACTTATTTTATTTGAGCTAGTCGTCAAGGCAACATTTCTCATATTCCTTTGTTTAACTTGATACATTAAAATAACTAAAAATAAAATAAAATAAATTTAAAAACTATATAGACATGACAACTAATAAAAATGATAAAAACACAAAACATAAAATTACTAAAACTAAAATAAAAAAAATGGAAAAGTAAAAGAAAAACAAAAAACTAATTCAAAATATTAACAAAAGCTATAAGTGTCTCAATAATATAGTAACACTGATATAAACACAGGTGTTTCTTTGGATGTTGTGAGTCAGACAAGACAAAAACAAAACAAGTGTTTCCTACATTTACACCCAAACACCCAGCGCTGTGACATGATGAGAATCACGTGTGTCTCTGCTGTCAGACGCCATTACTGACCGGTGAATTCATGATCTCACACACACACACACACAC
>NW_015664047.1:0-603 GCF_001515625.1 Sinocyclocheilus rhinocerous | reverse complement strand
TGTCTATGATGCATTTTTGCTATTCGCAATTCAGAAGCGAGATTTCATTTTCTCCAGTGAGGAGAGTGAGTCGAGCTGACTGACAAGAAGACTGGGGTGAGACATGACGATGGTCGAGTTGACTGACAAGAAGAGTGAGGTGAGACCGACAAGACGATCGCGGATGATTTAGTTTCGAATCTAGATGCAAAAGCGCCTGTTTGGCAATATTTGGGATTTTGAAAAGTCTGTTGACTTTTATCTAAGGTGATTTTGGAAGTTTTTTTGAACATTCGTTTCTTATTTAATTGGTTCCACATTGTTTGCTGATTTTTACTTTATTTAAACTTTGTGTCATTTATTTATTTTATTTGACATCAAGGTGTATGCCGTGCCTCCAAGCTTTCTTACTCGTTTTGTAAATAAACGTTCTACGTTTCTTATTTATTTGGTTATATATTATACATGTTTACTTATTTCCAGTTTGTATACCTATTAAACTTTATGTAAGTTATTTGTTATTTTATATTAGGCGGCTTGCCCTATAGCTTGGTGTATTTTTATTTGTGTTGTTAATAGAAGTTCTATGTTTTATATATAGGCTAAAGTGAGTTTGACGTTGTA
>NW_015664046.1:0-472 GCF_001515625.1 Sinocyclocheilus rhinocerous | reverse complement strand
GGATCAGTCTAGCATTCTTTCTAAACATTTTGTGAGTTTCTTTGTCACCACACAATCAAAACACTAAAACTTCTCTGATCAACAGAGTGTACGCTTGTTAACACAGATCAACTATTGTTAACATTCCTTGGCAAAGCAGAGGATAACCAATTTACTAGCACTTTACGCTAAACTTCCCTGCTTAAACAGAGGGTAACCAATTCTTCTCTGCCGAAACAGAGGGTAACAAATATTAACACGTAATGTTAATCTTCCCTGCCTGAACAGAGGATAACCAATTATTCTCTGCCGAAACAGAGGATAACAAATATTATCACGTGATGCTAATCTTCCCTGCCTGAACAGAGGATAATCGATATTAGCATGTAATGCTAATCTTCCCTGCCTGAACAGAGGATAACCTTCATCTCTAAAATTAATTTTTTAAAGGATAACTTAGTTAACCAAACCCTACAGCTGTCTGTTAACTCTT
>NW_015664045.1:249-1568 GCF_001515625.1 Sinocyclocheilus rhinocerous | reverse complement strand
ATTTACATCCACTCAGATTTATTTTTTTCAGTGTGGCCAAGTATATCCAAAAGCCTATAAATCTGAAACAAAACTCAAAACTTCATGAAACGAGGTGAACGCATGCAACTGATGATTCTAAAAAAGCATGCAATGTTTTATGGAGATCGGACCATAGTTGGCGCTATAACAGCCATAAATGTTAACAAACATATTTATATGGTAAATTACCTGGAATTGCCAAAAATGATCTTTTTAGTAATTGATTTAGCTGGTTACAGGCTAATTAAATAATACACAATATATTTTTCCTTATGTACTTCAATGTCTTATAGTTGAGATCAGTGAGCCAGTTGTAAACTTTTGGAGGGAAAATTTACGATCCTACGATTGGAGCATTGTGTTTTGCATATGTAATGGGATTGGTTGATGATGAAGAAAAGTTTCTTGTAAAACTAATATGTTGCATAGGCTTTACATTTAAATGATTATTCAGATTAAAATACAAATTCATAAATACCAAACAATGTACAGTATATATTTACTTGATTAATTAAAGGGTTAGTTCACCCAAAAGAAAATTATGTGAAGTACTCATCCTCAAGTTGTTCCAAACCTGTATACATTTCTTTGTTTTACTGAACACAGTTGAAGGTGTTTTGAAGAAAGTTTGTAACCAAACAGTTTTGGGCCACCATTGACTTCCACAGTATTTTTTCCTACTATGAAAGTGGTATGCCAGAAGGACCTGGTTACAAAATTTATCATCAGAACAAAAAAAAAATATATACAGGTTTGGAACAACTTGAGGGTGGGTAAATGATGGCGGATTTTTAGTTTTTGGAGAATTATCCCTTTAATAACATATGAATACAGTTTAAAATATTCTAGCTGAGCCCCCAGCATGAGTTTCTTTTAGGCGACCGTTATTTTAAAATGTATCGCCTTATTGTTTCCATGGCGACGCGTCATGCTTGTCATGTGACACAACGCAGCCACAATAGATCTGTATGACACATGGATCGCTTTTATTTCGTTTTTCCTGTTCTATTCAAAATATTCACAAACATGCTCACTATATTATGAAATATCTGATATTCCGATTCTGAAATATGTGCAATTAAATCTATTTGGTAGTTTAAACACTTTTATATCGACCGTGTTAGTTGATCTATACCGGGTGATGGGCGCCGCCATGTTAGTTCGCGCTGAATCCGAGCTGTAGGATTTACAACCGAGCGGCAACCTCCCGCTCTCTCTCTCTTGAAGCCAACACGGAAGTTACTTAAACTGTAATTCATCAACTGGCCGCTAGAGGCTGGCTGCAAAAGGGAGTCAAT
>NW_015664045.1:0-202 GCF_001515625.1 Sinocyclocheilus rhinocerous | reverse complement strand
TAGAATGCCCTATTTTACTGTCATGATGAGTGAATATTGTAGAAAAATTCCACTCTAAATAGTGATGAAACACGACCCATTAATAGGCTACATGTTAACCAGGAGTCACTCTCATTTATAATCACGACATCATCTGATAAAAACAACATGCATGTAAAGTAGATGCATGTTGAGCGGCTATGCGGTGGTTTTGGCTATATTA
>NW_015664044.1:0-442 GCF_001515625.1 Sinocyclocheilus rhinocerous | reverse complement strand
TTTTCTATCGATATCGAAGAAGGTGTACCGTCGATAAATATCGATTCCGTTTTATAGCCCAGGCCTAGTTCAGACCGCGCTATATGTGGAGAATAATGCACGGCTAGGGCTGTCACGATAACTACTTTTTGTTGTGCGATATATTGCACCAAAATTAATTGCGATAAATGATATTATTGCCATTTTAAGACCATTGCCAGCCACTGATTAATGACAGTACAACAATATAATAGCATAACAATGCAAGTACACTCTTTCAAATAAATTTTTTTTTTATATAAAATAAAGAATATTTAGACATTGGAATCGGAATGTGAAAAAATATATCCTAAATAAATAAAAATAATTAATAATAAATTAGGGATGCAACGATACCATTTTTTTTTAGAACCAATCTGATCCGATACTGAAAATTCTGAGTATCGGTCAATACAGATACCGA
>NW_015664043.1:371-529 GCF_001515625.1 Sinocyclocheilus rhinocerous | reverse complement strand
CGTAGCAGATCTAGTCCGCCAAAACCAAACTATAATATGTACATTAATATTCTAATAAATATTGTTTGTTTATCTCCGAGAGTTGTCATGACTGAAATATATATATACACACACACTACCATTCAAAAGTTTGGGATCAGAACGATTTTTAATGTTTT
>NW_015664043.1:0-312 GCF_001515625.1 Sinocyclocheilus rhinocerous | reverse complement strand
TCTTCTGCTCATTAAGGCTGCATTTATTTGATCAAAAATACAGGGAAAAAATGTAATATTGTGAAATATTATTACGATGCAAAATAAACTTTTAATATACTATATAATATAATATAAAGCTGAATTTTCAGCATCATTACTCCAGTCTTCAGTGTCACATGATCTTCAGAAATCATAATAATATGCTGATTTATTATCAGTGCTGGAAACTGTTGTGCTGCTTCATATTTTTTTGGAACCTGTGATACTTTTTTCACTTTGATGAATTAAAAAGTTAAAAAGAAGAGAATTTATTTAAAATAGAAATCTTTT
>NW_015664042.1:0-534 GCF_001515625.1 Sinocyclocheilus rhinocerous | reverse complement strand
GCACAGAATAAGCATGTCTAGTGTGTTTTAACACGAATTGGAGTAGCCTATGTCAGGAAAGAAAATTAAGAATCAAAAATATGTATAGAAGATTTACCCATTTTAACTTGTTTTTAATTTTTAATTGCCATAAGCAAATTATAATTTAAAACATTTTATCAAACTCACAACGAACAATTCATCTTGCTCAGGATCTTAAGTTACAATGGCGTATATACATAAGAAATTCATTATTCATTGAGTATATACATAAGAAATGTATTATTCATTCATTATTGACATCTTCTGTAAATATTATATTCTGTTAATATTGCACACGTGTTCACTTATGATTGATGTGACAAACTTACGCCTTTTATTTATTTTCAGTTCCACAGTTACAGAAACGGAGCTATAGACACAATAAATGCACATGAAACATACTGACATCTTCAACATTCGGCCTAATAAAAATATTATGAACGCTCAGCGTGTTCACTTTGGTTAGAAACACATTTAGTCATTTAGCAGACGCTTTTATCCAAAGCGACTTAC
>NW_015664041.1:0-407 GCF_001515625.1 Sinocyclocheilus rhinocerous | reverse complement strand
TGAGATATAAACTCGCAATTGCGAGACATAAAGTCTCAGAACTGCGAGATGTAAACTCACAATTCTGACTTTTTTTCTCGAAATTGCGAGTTTGTGAGATATGAACTCGCAATTCTGAAAACATATCAGTCTTTTTCCCCCCCTCAAAATTGGACTTTAACTCGCAATTCCGAGTTTATATCACGCAATTCTGACTTTATAACTCACAATTGCGAGTTTATATCTTACAATTCTGAGAAAAAAGTCAGAATTGCGAGAAAAAAAGTCAGAATTGCGAGATATAAACTCGCAATTGCGAGAAAAAAAGTCAGAATTGCGAGTTTTTATCTCGCAATTCTGACTTTATAACTCTCAATTGCGATTTTATATCACGCAATTCTGAGAAAAAAAGTCAGAATTCTGACTTT
>NW_015664040.1:374-604 GCF_001515625.1 Sinocyclocheilus rhinocerous | reverse complement strand
CAACCCAGACACCCCCCTCATCACCATTCTAGTTTCATTGCACTGTGTGAGACGAAATATTTGCATTTCGTACCTTGTTGTAAAAACCTTAGACATTTAATTATGCATGTCTGTTTTAATTGATAGATAACACGCCACAAGCGTTACAGACAGAAAATCAAAGAGTCTCCCCCGAAACATCCCAGTTAGATATTTGTGCGAGCATTCGTGTGTGTTTTAACTGTTATACC
>NW_015664040.1:0-182 GCF_001515625.1 Sinocyclocheilus rhinocerous | reverse complement strand
AATTTACTTCCCTAATTTTAAAAGTAAAAAAAAAAAAAAAAAAAGTCTGGGTTAGCACACCGTAAGTTAAATTTGACAAAAACCAAAGAGTAAATAAAGGAATTACTAAATTAAGTGTGAATAACTCAAATAAAATCAAATAAAAAACAAACAACATTTTTCCTGCGGCTTAGGCGGCATTT
>NW_015664039.1:391-573 GCF_001515625.1 Sinocyclocheilus rhinocerous | reverse complement strand
TAAAAAATCATATTTACATTGCTGGTAGGTTATCATTGCACAAATCAACACAATCTCTACGTTTAAAAAACAAAAAATTAGAAGAGTTCTAAACTAATGCTCTGTCTTCACTGTATCTAACACACACACACGCTCAGTCACTCACACAGATCACGTTGCGGCCGCACTCAGACATTCAAGAA
>NW_015664039.1:0-186 GCF_001515625.1 Sinocyclocheilus rhinocerous | reverse complement strand
TCTCTCTCATAAATGAACACTTGATGAATTACACTTTTCTGAGAATAGAATATTGAAGTGGAGATCACTAAACTGCAAGCTAACCAGTGTTTTCAGAAAGCAAGCACGTTTATCCACAGTGGAGAGAGCGTGCTTACACAGGGTTGCCAGGTTGACAAAGATAAGTAGCACACTTGGCAGATATTT
>NW_015664038.1:2113-2279 GCF_001515625.1 Sinocyclocheilus rhinocerous | reverse complement strand
CCAGTGGCGCAGATGGATAAGTGCGTGTCGTTGGCTTTTTGACGCTATCCACCCGGGTTCGAGCCCGCCTTTTGCCGAACTTTTTTTTCCTCCCTTTTCAAATCTCGAATTAGCAATGGATTCTATTTACACTAAGTGAAAATAGCAGTATTTTTAGCAATATGCT
>NW_015664038.1:0-1110 GCF_001515625.1 Sinocyclocheilus rhinocerous | reverse complement strand
GATTTGCTTTATTTGCTTTGCACTTCTCTGCCACCGTAGATAAATCACTATACAGGATTTACCCTATTATACACGAATTGCACGAATTGATAGGTGAATTGATGGGTGAAACAACAAACAGCCACCCACAAATAGTCTATAAACAAAGCATCGGGCTGTCTTTGAGTTCACATGAACAACGGTTAAAGTTACTTGTCGTCAGGCTACAGAAGAATACCATAATTCCTCCGTTCAATTAGGCCTAAGACATTGAGAGTCACGCAGACCTATAACAACCCAGCCACAACACATAATTGCGAATAACATGCCCACAGAATCGACAGAATCGACCACAGAGTCCAGCGTTTATATTTTTTCTACGAATCTTTGAGTTAACATGTGAGTGGAATTCGTAGCGCCCCCACACCTTGATGCTCATGACAAGAATAGCATGTATAGTTATCTTTATTGACGTCATGCATGAATGAATGATATTTTTGTCATTTTACACATAATAATCCACAATGATCACATTACACAAAACTGAAATTGCACGTCAAAATAACACATTGTCAATATTTTTTGAGACCCCCAAAATTTCACAAATCACGTTTTCAGGGGAGCCCATGTCTTATTAAGGGGAGCCGAGCTGCCCCTAGCTCCCCCGTAGTTCACACCCTGCTTCTGATTGTCTTCTAACACTAGTGGGTTAAGCCAAGGGGGCGCCAGCATCAGTTAAATCAGAGACATTCCCTTGAGGATTTATGAATATGAGTTAGCAAATCTTTAGCCATCCACTAGTGGCAATCTGACTCCCACTGCTAGTCGACAGTTAGAGCAGAGTTGGTTCGAGTATCAGTTACGCTTATTGACAGTGTAAGATGATTTACGGTTAGCCGTGTCGGAAATCCAACCACGGATTGGCATGTTGTTATCTCAGAAACAGGCTCAGCCATCACATTGAATCAGGTAAACTGGTTATATATTTATGTTTCAGTATAATTACGCATGCTATACCAGGGGCGGTTCTAAACCCTTTTAGGTGGGTTTCAGCCCCCCTATCTGTCACCTTAGCTAGATAGCCTTAGATAGCCTTCTCAGACAGCAGGTGAATACCAATGGCTGTCTTGA
>NW_015664037.1:408048-413296 GCF_001515625.1 Sinocyclocheilus rhinocerous | reverse complement strand
CAGCTCAGCTGGTTAGCAAGCTCAAGGAAATCCTCCACATACCGCGCCAACCTCCGACCAGCCTGCCGCAAACCCCACAGCTTGTCCAAAACAGTCATCTGTTTTGGTCCGGTCATCTGTCACGTTTCGTTGTGGCAAGGGAGAACGCAGGAGTCTCAAACTTCACTTGAATAGAGTTTAATACTGAAAACGCAGGGGACATACAACTCAGGAGCAAAATCAAACAACTAGTAACAAAGTTGACCGGACCAGGAATGGAGGAACAAACAGGAACTAATATACATATGATAATTAACAAAACAGGTGCATAGAATAATCAATCAACTCAACAAGAATAGGAGAATGACCATAAAAGGAAACTCAGGAACAAGGACAGGGATAAAACACGGAAAAACAAGTCCACAACACTGACATGCGGTTTTGTGTCTACTACAATAAAAAAATATCAGCCCTGAATTCAGGCAGGTTGGCCAATCTCCAATCATAGTATCAAGATGCCTATTGGCCGATAAAGATTGGTAGCCAGTAAATATGGATATCTTTAATAACTAGAAATGAAAAAAAAATATGAACAAACATATTTGACTGTTATTTATTATATTTAGCAAGTCGGTACTTGTCATTCATTGTTGTTTTTAGCTCAAGTTTTATGTAATGCTTAGTCATTTTTTCACTGTATTGTTGTTTGATTAATAATACTAGACATACTAGACAGCAGCAGGTCTGTTCTCAGTCTGAGTCTGTTCTAACAGGCAGCAGAAATGGCCTGTGGCTCTTTCAATGTTCTTGTGGCCTAGAGACGTCGGGATTTCTCTCTCACACTCTTTTACTCTGGCCATATAGTGCCCTGCAGCGGATCTGATAAGCCAGTAGATCGTGTCCCACGCTGGTGGCAGCAGTTGAAAGCCCTGATCCGCAGTTAGCCAGAGGGCTGGGAGGCTCACACAAAAATCCTGCTCATGCCACATCAAAACATGCTTCCCAAAATACATGAGAAGAAAGACGCCGCTTCAGGAATGACCAGCGGCCATCGTGACGAAAGTTTCAGCTGCACTTTGTGTTTGTGTAAGCGTAGGTGTGTGCTTACTCCTCTCTTGTGTGTGCGAGTTTGACAACCTGAAGAGCCCGTGACACAAGTTCTAACATGCCACTAAAGAAAAATGTTGAACTTTTGATCCCAGAAATATTGAGGCACATTAAAAGCCTGAGGTTGCACTAGGTGAGGGAAGTTAATTAATGGTGCCTGCTACTGTAAGGGGTGGCAATCAAGATGACTCACAAATCACTCTTAAACTCATGAGTAATTGTTTTATATTGGTCCTCAAGGTACTGAAAGAAATGCAAATGTATGTAATAATAAATACATTAAGTAGAATCAGAACTGGAACCATACAGTACACTCCATACGATTCCCATGAGTGTTGAAATACTAATGAGGACTGTTCAAATGTCATTATGTGTGTGTACTTTGTTATCTTCCTCTACCTGCCGTTTCCTGTCCAGTATTATTCATCTGTGTCCTTCTGAACAGATGGGCTCTTTCATCAGTGTCTCACAGCACAATACATGTCGTTTTGTGTTTGCTCTGAACATTGGCAGATTCTTAACTGACTCTTTTAATGACTGATCTTAAAAACAAAAAAAGACTGGAGGTGTTTCTCTGTTGATGTAGAGGAAACTCAACACTGTAATTCAGACATTTCTATGCTTTGGCTTTTTGTAAATGGGTCATGTCATGAAAAACATTGACAACTTTTTCTCCAGTCAACCCAGACTGAAACAAAAAACACCAAAAGTGCTTAGAAATTATTATTATAGTTATGACATCACTGCATTGAGCTTGTTAACATACAACCATCCACATTTACATATTAAGATCTTTTCAGTATTGAGCTTGACCTGTCCTGATGAATGTCATTGTGAACTACACCATCATTGCAGAAGCTTGTCAATCATTTACATGTAGAAGTCTTAATCAGCCTGTTTAATTTGAATGGTCAGAGAGAAAAACTAAATTAATTAGGCATAATTGTAATAAATTGTGTTTTTGGTGCAAGAAACCTTCATTGACATGGTCACACTTTATTTTAAGGTCCAATTCTCGCTATTAACAAACCATTAACTACGACCTTTGCCTCAATAAACTCCTAATTTGCTGCTTATTAAAAGTTAGTAGGGTAGTTGTTAAGTTTAGGTATTGGGTAGGATTAGTGATGTAGAATATGGTCATGCAGAATATGTGCTTTATAAGTACTAATAAACAGCCAATATGTTAATAATAGGCATGCTAATAAGCAACTAGCTAATAGTGACAATTGGTCCCTATACTAGTGTTACCATTTGCATTATACATAGAATTTCATTTCATCTGTTCTTCATTTGTAGATTGAGGTGAGGACTAAAGTCTTGGAGGCCAAACATCAAGAGGATACACTGAGGATGCAGCAGAAACATGACGCAGAGATTCAGAAGGTGAATCAATTGACCTGTCAAATATTTTATAAGGGATTCTTCACCCAAAAATTCTCTCATCATTTACGCACCCTCATGCAGTGCCAGATGTATATGACTTGCTTTCTTCAGATGAACCCAAACAATGATTTTTGGAAAAATAGTCTCTGTGGGTCCATGTAATGCAAATGTACAGGTTTAAATGTTCAGGTTTATAGTTTAAAAGGTTAAAATGTAAGCCCACTTGCATTATATGGACAGAAATTGATTATTTATGTTTATAAAATATTCTTGGTTTTCATCTGAAAAAAGGAAGTAATTTTCATCTGGAACAGCGTGAGGGTGAGAGTGAGAGAATTTTGGTTTTTGGATGGAGTATCCCTTCAAGCTGAAATTCCACATCTTCTCCTTCAAACTATGTACAAACTAAAGTTTATATAATATGTAAAAAAGCCATGCAATTTTTAAATAACAAAATTATTAATTATATTAAACACAAGAAGATTAGAACCACAAACCAAGTTCAAAATTCCAAGTTCAGCCCAGTTTGCTGTTAATAGTGGAGAAAATGGAAGATGATGAGTTTATAATGACAAGTATACTGATGATACACAGATTGACTGCTCACATCTTGCAAGTTGGGTTCTGCAAACCTCCCAGACGACTGTCTCACTCATTAAAATTTATTGTTTTAGTGATACTGATTTTATGTGCATGTGCTGTGTCAGTATCTCCTCTGTTACTTCCACATTTATTGTCTTTTTCATTCAGTCCCAGTGACATCACACCTTAATTCTGCTTTAATAAAGTCTATTAAATGGCCTAGGTCTACAGATGTTTATGTATCCCCACCCCTTTATAAGCAGAAACATGATTCTTGGCAGACTGTTGTCTTTCACGGCATCCCTAAAAGTCCAACGGCCTCTGGACCTCGTCCTCGACACTCTGTTATGACTCTGCTGTCTGTCTGAAAAGAGCTCTTTAAGGAGACAATGGGAAAATTGTGTGTGTCCCTAAATGTTCCACGAACTTCCCTTTAACCTCCCTAACGCCCCCTCTTTCCCTCACTCTCAGCTGCAAGCTTTCATCTTTCACAGGCGACCGGCTTGCAGGATGATGAGCTTAGCAACAGAGTGCACTTCTGACGGACAAAAAGCAGGATAAATAATCCACTGATGGGCTCGCTGACTTTTCAGAGGGAGAAAATAATAACTTTTGGGAGGTATTTTTGGTTTGAATGAAGTTGCATCTGCGTTTGAAGGACCAGGTCTGAAATGGTACTCTTGTCAGTGATGTCCGTCCTCTCTTCACTAAACACTGCTGTATTAGGCCTCATGAGGGACCATCACCCCCAACCTCAGAGAGTACATCTGTAAATAGGAGCTCTTACTGCTGCCAAAGGCCTTTGAAGACTATTCTTGTTTAGTTTCTCCAATGGGTTTTGAACCTCAATAGCTTCCTGTGAATCTTTCATTAATTCTTTGCGATCAACATTCTTTGCGATCAACATTACATGAAATCTTAATTGGTTAATAAGACATTCTTTTGTTGGTGATTGTGTCTGCTTTGCTCTTAATGAGCACTGTTGTTTGGTTCTGAAAGACTCAGATGTGCTTGTTCGGAGAATGTCAATATTTGCTCAGGTGCATCTTTCTTTGAAGACCCTATAAACACCACACACACGCGGTGCAGTGGTGTCCGTTGGTGGGCTCGCTTGAGTCCAGGGGCGAGCGGGCCGGTGCGTGTGCCCTGTCATGTCCTCCGAGCCATTGATCTCCGTAGGGTCCTTTGAGATTTACAGACCCCTGGTTGCAACGCCGCTGTCCACCCTCACTGAGACAATCGCCGACAGCCTTTGAACTCCCACTCGGACACAGACGGCTTGTAGAAGGTCAGGCCATCAAAGGAGTTACAGCGGTCTCAACAAGCGGCTCTCTGCTGTGCAGCGGCCGCATCAGATAAAACACATTTCTGAAATGCCCGCCCGCCTCCCGCCCCACCTTGAGCCCAGGCATCTTATCGCCCACAGCTCAAGGCACAAGACTGGACCGCCGCTTGGGAACAAGCCCAGCAGATCTGCTGTTTATTTGGAGCTTGCTAAATGCAGGTTGCACTTGGCTCCCTCCCGCCACGAAGGATTTCTAAATTCCTTGGGTTCATCAAATGCCTGCACTGTGTGGCACAATGGGCGGATTGTCAAGGACTCGCAGAACCGGTCCATTGGAGTCTGGGAGCCCACCGCCGAGGTCTTTGAGAGATGAGGGACAAGGTCATGAGTGAGTTCCTCAAAGCTGTGGCTCAAGTCCTCTCAGATACGGGCAACACTCATTCATGCTTTCGAGAGTCTGGAATGTTAACACTCAACATGCTCCTGAGACACGTAACACTGTTTTCACTGAAAAGATTGCTCCATTTCCTTTTATCCATATTCCTTTTTTTATTTCCATTTATAATGCAAAATCTTTCACAAAATATAATTCCATCAGAAAACTTCAATGAGCGATTTTTGAAAATCTAGTTTATCTATTTATTTGGTATCTTTTGCTATTAAACATGCTTTTGTGAGAAGTGGTGGAGATTTCGATTCAGTCAAGAGATTGAACCAAAAGATTAGGGCTGGGCGATATAGCTAAAAAATTTATCAACGATATAATGTTTCATATCGTTCAGTATCGATAATTATTGACATTTTTTATAACCTTTTTTTAAAACAAAAAGCAATATAATTTTTTTTTTTTATTTAACCACTGTATTTATAATTAACACAATTTATTGAGACAAACAACAAATATTTTTT
>NW_015664037.1:395559-407968 GCF_001515625.1 Sinocyclocheilus rhinocerous | reverse complement strand
GCAATGAGCAAAATAATGCAGCGCATTTAAATAGTCAACGCAAGGAAGTAACTCTATAAAAACGTGCATTACGTCTAAATTAACTCATAAAAATCTAATATAATTTCGTAAATTGCATAAACAATTATGAACAAAACAGAATCTTGTATTTATGCATTGCTTAATCCAAAGAGCTGAAGCGCAATTCACACAGACTGCATTTCAAAACATATGAGACGCAGTGAAAAGGAATAAACCTCCACAAATTCGTGACGTGTTTTCTAAAAGTTTAAACTGTTTTAACTTTGCATGGCTTTCTATACATCTCTTGTGTGAGACACGAGTGCAGCAGTCATATTTGTCCGTCTAAAAAATGCGCTGAATATGCGTTCTGTGTGAATGGCTTGGTTTCGGTTTTAACCCATTCAAGATCTTCTCCGCATTGAGCTTCTATATTTCTCTAATATTTTGAATGAATAACGCAGCAGCTCGTGGGTTAGACTAACAAAACATTAAAATGCAACAACGTAATGTACATCATCACCGCATCTCGAACGCCACTGATGGACCTGATGCACACCTAACATTCAAATGCAAATGTTTATTTTAAATTCGACTAATATTCATTCTTTATTCACAGTCTCCTCATCACAGGCAGGCACAGCACTCATTTCAGCATGTGTTTGTGTTTATGTGTGCTGTCTGCGTCACTCATACTACGTGCCTATATCGTGCGCTATATCGAAACATTTTTCTATCGATATCGAAGAAGGTATATCGTCGTTAAATATCGACACCGTTTTATCGCCCAGGCCTACAAAAGATTCATTCAGATACTGTCGATTACATAATTTAACCAGTAGATTGTGACAAATTAGTTTGTTTTTTGTGTATTATGAGTGAGTCATTGAATTATTCACTTAGTAGATTCGTTCAGAATCATTCACAACAGAAACAGTCTTGTAAATTATTAAAATTTTACAAAGAGACTCTGTGAACAGTGATTAAGCAACAGAAGTGGTTCCCAAACCTTCCCCAACACTGCATTTTTTGAATGCCTCATTTGTTTGATACACCCTGTTAAGGGATCAGTATACTCACTCAAAGTTATTTTTCGTTCTTTGCCTGGGGTAAAAGTACATTCATTAGCAAACATCCCAATGACAAAATTTTCGACCTCCCAAAACAAACTTTGTTTTGGGTTGTTTTTGTATGTTATAATGTAACTTCAGTTTGTTCTTTGATTTTGCTTGGAAGTATATCTTTATTACCTTTAAGGTATTGTAGTGCCTGCCAATGAGCTGATGAATTGGGTGTGTTTGATAAGGGAGACATAGCCTACATTATGTGCGCTGTTGTGGGGTGGTAGGGGCCACTTGCCACTTCCAGTAACATCCTTATTTAATTGCATATAGTCATAAGTCATTTTTACACATTCATAAAATGTAGTATTTCTTATGCTGAATGAACCAGTGCTAGAGGTCTGCACGGGCTTTAAAGTGAAGCCCAAACCCGGCCCGTACCCGAGATCGTCTGACCCGACCCGAGCGGCACAGTTAAATTTAGAGCCCGAACCTGACCCGAACCCGAAATCTTTAAAATTTTAAAAAATGCTGTAATTGACGATTGCATGCAACAGTCAGTAAACAAATACATGTAAAGAATGGTCTTGCTTCCCAGAGCATAATGTGAGATTCATACTGGTTTATCATCCTCTGCTTTAAGCTTACGCTACTGTTACAGATAATATACTTAAGCAAAAAGCCTAACACATGGGCCAAAAATGGGGATCTTGCCCACCACCCCCAAACACCCATCCGCTAAACGTCGGCTTCAAAGCAGCAAATTCCAGCATTCAGTGACGCAGGAGAGGGCGAGTTCCTTCATGGTCATGCTTGTGAATAAGAACATTATCCTCTGTAATCTGCAGCCAGCATTAGCTTGTCATATGGAAGCACCACAAACCTCTATTTAAACTCTGTTCCCACTGAAATTTATTTATGGCTCTAGATTAGCTGGAAAGTCTGGAACATAAACGTTCTGTCATCCGTCGTCTCAGTGTCATGAATGCTTCTTGTTTGTAGAGTTGTTTGCTAATGCAAGCATCACTATTACCATTGCTCACGCTTAGGGTTAGTGATCTGAACAAACGTCTAAAAGCCGTGACACACCAAACCGACATCAAAGAACTAGCGATGACGAAAGCCAGCGGTGTTGACGCCTCATGTTGCCTGGCATCTGGGCCAAAAAGTTGCGCTAGAAAACAGCGTAAAGACTGCAGCCAACGGCCAACTGACACATACGTTTTGTGCCTGCATGAGGGGAAATAACCAGCAGGTGACAGTAGTCTGTATTCATCATTCAAAAAGGGAAACTGGGACTGTGGGTGTACAATACTAACTGTATATGTACAGTGTGGTCCAACTAGTGCAGAAACACCAGAACGCTGTGCTTACAGATGATCGACGATGGTCTGGTGTGTCACAGCCTCAACAAGCCCTAAGCTTTAAACTTGGGAACTCGTCATGCATTTGTGACATGATACCTGTTGTGTTTGTTTAATTGCTAAATTTACATCTGGTAGATGATAAAACAGGCAAAAATCCTACAGAATTATATTGAAGAAGGGAACTGAGCCATATCTAGATATCACCTAGAGCAGTGTTTCCCAACCTTTTTTTAGTCGCGGCACCCTTTGGAAATTTTAACAAACTTGTGGCACCCTACAAAATAAATTTTGTCACAATATTTGAATATCTAACTTCGATATGATCATTTGAAAAGTATAGCTATTTGGTACAACAGGGAAGAACTGCAGAATATAATGTCATACAGATATTTTTAATATTATTAAAAAAAAAATTGTCCATCAATGGTGGCAATCAGTAGGCTAATTTCTAATGAAGAGACCAATTTATATGACAGATTTTAATGTAGGCTTTTATACATATGTAAACATTATTTAATTACCATTATAACTAGCTATCTCACAAATTTTTGCTCACTCAGTGTTTTTTTAATTTTACAGTGGGGTAATTTTGGTGCAGTAGCACAAGATAGCTTGATTTCAAACTTTGAATTGAATAAAAAATGACAAGTAAGCAGTCAGTAATAAAACAAGAACAAATAAAGAAATTAATAATGATAGCACAAATAAAAAATAACGACAGGCCTTCGAATTAAATAAATTGCTTTTTAGTTTTTCAAGTAGGTCTAACAGTAGGGTTAAGATATTAAAATTATTATTATTTTTTTTTTTACCAATTATCCAAATAATGTTTAGTCCTAGAAAGCTATTATTATCAGAACACGCGAGCATAACATAGCGGTTAGCAGATCAATGAATGAGAGGGCAGCGTTACCAGAGTTGCCCATATACCACACCATGTTACAACACAGTAGGGCTATTGCAGACAGAAACAATACTGTACTACATCGATGTTTCCTGTCGGCTCAATTTTTGAGTAAAGCAGTGTTTCCCAACCTTTTTTTTAGTCGCGGCACCCTTTGGAAATTTTAACAAACTTGTGGCACCCTACAAAATTTATTTTGTCACAATATTTGAATTTCTAACTTCGATATGATAATTTGAAAAGTATAGATATTCTGTACAACAGGGAAGAACTGCAGAATATAATGTCATACAGATATTTTTAATATTAATTAAAAATTTTGTCCATCAGTGGTGGCAATCAGTAGGCTAATTTCTAATGAAGAGACCAATTTATATGACAGATTTTAATGTAGGCTTATGTACATATGTAAACATTATTTAATTACCATTATAACTAGCTATCTCACAAATTTTTGCTCACTCAGTGTTTTTTTTATTTTACAGTGGGGTAATTTTGGTGCAGTAGCACGAGATAGCTTGATTTCAAACTTTGAATTGAATAAAAAATGACAAGTAAGCAGTCAGTAATAGAATAAGAACAAATAAAGAAATTAATAATGATAGCACAAATAAAAAATAACGACAGGCCTTCGAATTAAATAAATAGCTTTTTAGTTTTTCATGTAGGTCTAAGGGTAGGGTTAAGATATTTAACTTTTTTTTTTTTTTTACCAATTATCCAAATAATGTTTTGTCCTAGAAAGCTATTATTATCAGAACACGTGAGCATAACATAGCGGTTAGCAGATCATTGAATGAGAGGGCAGCGTTACCAGAGTTGCATACCACACTATGTTACAACACAGTAGGGCTATTGTAGACAGAAACAATACTGTACTACATCGATGTTTCCTGTCGGCTCAATTTTTGAGTGGACTTTGCTGTTCTGATGAGCATGAACGGTATACGAGTGGAGCGACTGAGCGGAGCACACACACGCATAGAGCGGGATAATACGCAGAGCGTCACACCACGTGAAAGTGAAACCTGAGCGGTGAACTAATTTCGGCAGCCGAAATTTCGGTGCATCTCTAATTATTGGCGACATCAGAAATGGATATTATATAATATATGCTTTTTTTGAACATTTTAGCAATTTAAAAATATAAAAAAATGATTTTTTACACGGCACCCCTGCTCTCGACAGACGGCACCCCGGTTGGGAAACACTGACCTAGAGTACACTAGTAACCACATACTATAGCAGTCTAACAGTCTAATTTGGCTTGCTTAGTTGGGGACGCATGACTGATTGCACAGACACTATTGGAGGAGAGCTGAACTGGATGATGACATCACTGAATCATCAATGAATTGACTTTAACTGGAAAATGACTCTTTGTTATTGTCCTCTTACATTATTGACCAACTATTTTCCTGCTTGACACTGTTAAGCTGCTTTGACACAAACTGTATTGTATAAAGCACTATATACATAAAGGTGACTTGACTTAACAACTGCTCCATCCACACTCAATGCCAGTCACATTTTCTTCAGGAAATGTACAAAACATGGTTTGTGTTTATTTCCTCAGATTTTGGACCGCAAGAATGGCGAGATTGACGAGCTGAAGTGCATGTATCGTGGGAAGCAGAAGGAGGGGGAGGAGACTATTCGGAGGCTGGAGAAGAGAGGTGAGGGTAGAACATGCAGTGGGTCGTGTTTATACACTCGCTCTGAGCACTCTGTCAGTGGTAAGGTGTTGCTCAGTGCACCCCAGCTGGAAACCTCTCCTTCAACCCCAAAACGGCTCTAAAGACTTGGCTTTGAGGAGCCAACAAAAGCTGCACCTTGTAAACAGACGTGTAGTAAAGCATGGACCACACTCACAAACTCTTTTTCTTACGACTCAGTAAAAGCAGCATCTGTGATTTGATGTCTTGTTATGGCCTTTCTACGTATTTCTCAAAAGTCAGTGGCAGGTACTTGTTAGATCCCGGTTACTCAAGAGGGTGTTAGTCTTCATTTTTTTTGGCCTTTGACCTAGTTTAAATAAGCCCCCAAAATCATAAAACACGCTTTTCATTTACATGGAATGTAATTTTAACTGACAAAATGCTAATTATTTATTGAGAGAACTCTTCAGTCAAATTAATCTTTATTGATGATGACGTTAATGAAAAATAAAGTGAATGTGGAATGTGTCAGGCATAGCTTTGTGCATCTTTAAAAAAAAAAATTATTTTTTATAATAAAAAAGTATTTATTATTATTTTTTATTTTATTTATATGTATTTAAAACTTCTAAACTTTTCAACATAGCCTTTACTGGCTTTCTGCTGTAATGCACTTCACCTTAAGATATTGTATAATTTCTTGTTTTCGTACCCATTGTTGTGTATTATTGTTTTATTTATTTAGTTATTTTTTGAGTCAAGAAGTATGGTGCCGTCTGGGGCAGCCTGGAGTGCGAGCAGACAGAGAGATGCCCTGCGGCCAGGTCTGAATGTTTGTGTCTGCCTCCCTCTCTCCCCTGTAGTTCAAAGCCTGCTGCGAGAGTCCCAGGTCATCCGACAGACCAAAGAGAAACAGATCAGCGAGCTGAAGAAAATGTCTGATCAAAGTGCCGAGTCTCTGAAAAACGAATGGGAGAAGAAGGTAAGGAAGGGTTGAAAAGGCTCAGGTTTCCACAGGCCCGTCCCTCCAGCAGCCGGAGCTTTGAACACTGAACACTCACTGAGTTTAGAGCTCAGCCAATCCCGTCTGAGTATGAGAAAGAATCCCAAAAATCCATCTTCTCTGAGTGTTCAGTAGATGTGTATGTTTATTGCAGAGATAGAAAAGAAAAGCTCAAGGTTTTCCCAGAGAATCCGGCCCTGCCTTTCTACAGGCTTTTGGTTGAAGGGTATCTTGCTTCAGGCCTTATAAAACATTCTCTTTGTTCTCTGTTTCTAAACATAATATTCTGTAGGACTCATGTTCAGGGCTCAACAATAAGGATGGCCAGATGGTAGTGTGGGATCATAGATCATCTGTTTTTATGTCTTGCAAACTTAAGTAATCTTCTTCCAGTGAAAGCATTTTATAGGAAAAATTGGAAAGGAGTGAAAGAGTCTGATACATCCTGTATTTTGTGTGTGTTTGTTCTGGTATGGATATACAGCATTAATTTTGTTTGTTCAGGTCTTCAAAAAAAAAATATTTAAAAGCATTACATCTTTAAAAAAAAATATATATATATATATATATATTTTTTTTTTTTCTGTCAAATGAAAACATATTGCTAAAATTAATTATTCTTTAATAGCAAGTAAAACTAAACTACTAGCCAGCTGTGAGGGCAGAAACAAAAATCAAACTTATAGTTGAGCCCTGATATTATAAAAAATTGTCTTATATTTACGATTTAGTTTTAATCCAAATGATGCGTGAAGTGAGCGAACATCAATAAAGATCACACCACAGAAGTGCGCGCATTCTTTTTCTCTCTCTCCCTCCCTCCTTACCAACCATTAAGTAACTTGTGCATTGTTTTACTTACTTCTTTTTGACATATTCGACCGAACTACAAACTTTCCAGTGATGTCTGTGAGAAAGGGATATTCACTCGACACTACCAAGTTATTGAGTACATGTACAGTAAATGAACATACTTTCCAGAAGGAATGCTTTCCAACAATTCACTAAAAATGTTTTTTTTTTTATTGGTCTTATGAAGTATTCTAATTTGTTGAGATAGTGAATTGGTGGGTTTTTGTTAAATGTGAGCCAAAATCATCACAATTAAAAGAACCAAAGACTTAAACTACTTCAGTCTGTGTGCATTGAATTTATTTAATACACGAGTTTCACAATTTGAGTTGAATTACTGAAATAAATGAACTTTTCCACGACATTCTAATTGATTGAGGTGCACCTGTATTATGTAAATAAAAACTTTTATTTTGAATGCGATTAATCGCGATTAATCGTTTGACAGCACTAATTATAAATGTTACAATTTCAGAGTCTTGAAGAGTTTTTTTATATTTTATTGATCTATGTTGTATGGTTCGTTTATCGTCTCTATCAGTTGCATGCTGCTGTGGCGGAGATGGAACAAGAAAAGTTTGACATGCAGAAGAAGCACACAGACAACATCCAGGAGCTGCTGGAGGACACCAATCAACGGCTCGCCAGGATGGAGGCCGAGTACAGCAGCCAGATGCAGGCCACAGTGAGTGCATTCACTCATTCTTCAACACTGTTCAATGGAAATATTCAATGCTTTGCACTCTTATGTAGCTTCTATATACATGGGCTCAATTTCACATGTTGTTGCATTCCGAAATCTATTAGAGCGAAATTTAAATGTTATACATATGCACTAGTGACATTCTGAGTGATGATGAAACAAGGGTGCATCATCGTAGTGAGTCTTTCTTCAATGACTTTCTCTATCAAGTCATCTGCTGTCATGGCAGAACAACAGGCCCAGTTCCAGAATCAAATCATTTGTCATTTCTAAAAAAAAAAACGGTCACTTCAGTTCATAATGATCTTGCAGAGTTCTGCTGTACTCTAATGAAAACATCCGTTATAATCAATGAAGCTGACTACACTGCACAATGACTTATTTACTTCGCATCTACTCTTTTGTTCTTTATAACGACCGGATTCATGACCAAACACAGCACTAAACAAAAGCTCAAGCATTTTGAGTGGTAAGTGGATTCTGACTGACTTGAACAACTCTGACTGGCCATAGCATACAAGAGATCAACAGACGTGTGTGATTGGCTGCAATGCTCAACATTCGCAAAAACCCGCCCTCCTTAGTTACTCTTGCTAAGTTCGACAAGCCATGCACTACACATCATGTTCTCACACCGTAAAAAATACATCGCAGAGCAAAGAGGAAACTGACAACATGCCGACAGACAAGACAGAGCAGGTTACTTCTGGTATGAAACGAGGTCTGAGCTTTCAAATTTTGTCATTTTTTTAAGAAATTCAAGCAATAAATACCATTTTGTTTAATTTAATGTGTCGTGACAGATGGCTGTATTGCCTCAGTTCAAGCAGCACATGAACCGACCGGTTTTTCATATTTACACGAAATAAACATGAATGAACATCAGAACATATTTGATTTAAACCACGGGAAGACATCAATACACACAATTTTCAAGTTTAAGTCCACCAAAGTTAATCTACTCTCCTGTCTTATTTGTTTGTCGGACAAAATGGTGGATTCGGCATTATGATTGGTCAGATTACCTGTGAATCAAGCTCTTTGCGAAGGGTCAATTGAGGGTGCTGTTGCTTTTGTTTGATGGTGCTATAGCATCTCCGTATAACCATGCCTGTGAAGCAACAGTTTGAACAGTAAGACTTGTTTACAGCTGCAGACCTGGGGTGCGTTTCCCAAAAGCATTGTTAGCTAACTATGGTCGTTAGTTCCATTGAACTCTATTGGTAACGACAGGACTTGGGGCCATAGTTGTTTTTGGGAAACGCACCCTTGGACAGCAACACATCTGGTTTGATGGCATATACATTTGAAGAAAACTCTTATCGCCCCCTTGAGTACTGAGGTTTGTTGCTGTCAGCACCATAGGAACACACACTTGTAACGTCCAACATTCGTTGGACAAGCATTTGTGTGCATTGTGTAGAGTACCATTCTTTGTTTTTGTCTTTTCTCCTCTTCTCTCATCTTACAAACTTTGTCTTGTGTGTGTGTGTGCATTCAGTGTGTGCCTGAAACAAAGCATGCCTTAGAGCCTTTGATTGAAGCCACCCCACTAGAGGGACCGAAGCGCTGCGGCGCTCTGAGATGAGCCAGGATGCGCATCCCTCCGTGGCACAGGCCTAATGAGTTTTGCTTGTTACAAATTAGCATTCAGCGGCTGTCATACAGGTAAGGGCACACACTGAGACGGCCGGCCGCGGTCTGTCAGCAGGGCTGAATTTAAGAGACTTCAAATGCATTCCGACCCCACAGAGTAAGACCCTTCTTTAATAATTAAACACAGCACATTTCCAGGCAGGGCCCCAGATGAAAGACCCTTCTGTCATTGGAAATTAGGTTCTCCCATTCTGTTGGTTTAGGCTGACCTCGCCAACCTCTCCACCCATAACCCCCCCTCCTCTTGTCTTACCTCTTCTCTCCTCATAGGCTGCTGTTGTCAATATGTCAGCTGAGGTGAGATGCTGTGTGTTGTTTCTACTTTGCGTTTGATGTCTCAATACTCCAGCCTTTGAAAGCCTTTGTTTATCTTTCGTTCTTTCATCATTCTTTTGTGCGGCACACTCTGGTGCTATCCTGATTTCTCAAAAAAGCTCTTAAGTGGAGTCACACCATCCGCATTTCATATCTTCTGGACAGGCGAGATCGGAGCACCAACGGGTGCTTGTCAGTTTACCTGTGGCTTCTTGCGTGGGAGCGTGTCAAAAGTTGGCACAGCCGTTCTTCTGCTTATTATTCCTAACGTTCATTGGTGGCTTGATCGCCAAGTTTTGAAGCGCACAACGGTGGTGCCAATGTCAGTCCTCAATAGAGGAAGCAACACATTGAATATTGATGACAAGATACATATTAATCACATTCAGGGCTCAATGGAGATTGATGACTTCAAATGCATTGATGTCATAGCACAGACTGTACCTGAGAGACGTGAACATCAGCCAGTCTAAGTGATACTGAGTGCATCCATTTGTCCAACTTCCATTTTTTCCAAAAAATCAAACTACACTCTTAAAAATAAAGGTTTTTATTGACATCTATGGGTCCATGAAGAACCTTTAAAATCCAAGGAACCATTCCATTGCACAAAATTGTCCATTGTTGTTGTTTCTTGAAAGTTTATTTTGGGAACCAAAAACAACCTTTTGGAACTTATATTTAAGGTCAACGAAACGTTGAACTTAAGCATTAAAATAGCGGGGTGTTTAAAGCTTAGAGCTGGTCAACCATGAAATTAACCATGTGTCTCACCATTATGTCCTTTACCAAGACACTTAAACCCTGAATTTAATCAACATCGATCTAAATTAAGCTCGTTTTTGTCTTCTGTAGAGCAGTAGCTGAATCAAATTTGCTTCATAATTGATTAACTTCGCAACATTAACACTGTTATTTTCCTGTGTATTACTGAAAAGCTTTTTTATACAACCTCTATTGTATAAATTACTATATAAATAAATGCGATTTGACTTGACCCTGCAATATCGTTATCATTGCAATATCGAATCTCAGTACTCAAGGGGAAGCTCATTTGATGAATTATCTTTCATTTACATATTTGACTCCCAAAGTAAAGCGCAAGCAATATACGTGTAACTCCTGATACACAACAAAGCAAATATGATGACATTTTCAGTTTGCATTCTCTTAAAGAAGATTTATCCTGGAAAATTAGATTCTTCAATTCAGTATTCAGAAACTTGGTGGGACTTTGTTTCATTTCGCATACAAAGAGATTAGCTAATCTCAGCAGGGGAAAGTGATCATATACAAATTAAATTATTACAGCATTTTTGGTGGAAGTAACCTAGATTATTAGACTTCTGAAAAGTGTAGCTTCTGCCCCTAAAGAAACTAAAAGATAAACATAGTTTGAGCCAACAAAATGTATGCCTTATGAGATATGCATCTTTGTTTCATCAACAATTGTTGATCCGTATCTTCAGAGAGTGATGGTCTATCGGAAAGCAGATCCTCTCCACCTCTCTTTTGTGGAGCATGTAAACAGACTAAGCATCCTCCTGTCCGCTGAGACGTGCTCGCAGATGAGGGCATGTGTGATTAAAAGGATAAAGACGTGTCCCGTCTCATGCGCAGAGTTTGTCAGTAAGAGGGTGTTATCACAATCACATTTACATCAACAGCTGTTTCTGACTGACACTCAATAACAATTCTGAGTAATTCAGTAATTATGGCTGACCAGTTGAGATATGTGTGATTGTGATTACTTAAATAGGTTTAAAATGTTTACTTAAATGTTTTTTTTTTCTCAGCCTCATGAAATAAGAAGAGAATTCATTTGACAGATCAAATTACTACACACAGCTTACCCCAAAACATGTGACATATTTTACCCAGCAGCTAATATTTTTGTAGATATTAATTAAGTAATAAGCCAGATCTTTAAAATGTATAATTATTGGTAACACTTTGTTTTACAGTGTCCTTGTTACATATGTAGTTACCATAGTAATAACGGTAAATTATACATAATTAATATGAAACTAACTCTTAACTAAACCCTGACTCTATTAGTCTTCATGTTGGTAAGTAAGAAGTGTTTTTAACAGTAGGATGAGTTGTTGAATAGCTCAGGCTGTGAGCAGACGCTTTTACATGTTGGCATGTGCTATCAGGGTCAGTGTATTAATTACCAGCTTGCGTCATAGCACATGCCCAACTCTTTTAGATCATGCCACATTTCACACTGGGAGTTAACAAAGGCCTATTTTCCAGCGTTTTGACACTGACGTTGCCATCAGAAAGCTGTACTTTTCAACACTGGCCACTTTCATCATCTGAGCCGTGTATCTTCAATCAATAATCTGTCATCATTCATATCAGCCTGCATTCCATCCGCCACGCACAGGACAGTGGCCTCCATTAACGATGAGACATGAGCATGTGTGTGTGTGTGTGTGTGTGTCTGCGCTCTGCTCAAGCAGGCTGTCTGGTTTTGGTTTAACAGCTCTTGCTGTCCCATGGAAAGTTTTCCCCTTCCTGTATTTCGTCAGATATGGTTGTCTCATTTTCAAATGAAGACCATCCTAGATGTTCTTTGAGGGCTGATCCATGCTTTGCTGCACATGCCTTTTTCATATTCAGTCCCAGCATGTTCTGGGTTGTGCTAAAGAACAGAGGCCCACAGGTGCATCAGATTTTAGTTTGAAATATGATCTCAGATCATCTTTGAAGGTGGATGAGGATGGTGTGGTGGCCATGAAAGCGGTTAGAAAGCTGTTTAAGCTCACTGTTACTGAACTGTTCAACTTTCCCTATCACATCTACAGAAGAATTCCCCATTCAGGAGATCTTCACTGCCTTTCTCTGCTGTCTCTTTGTTGTGGAAATCATGTACCCTTGTAAT
>NW_015664037.1:371985-395518 GCF_001515625.1 Sinocyclocheilus rhinocerous | reverse complement strand
TGTGTGTGTGTGTGTGTGTGTGTCTGCGCTCTGCTCAGGCAGGCTGTCTGGTTTTGGTTTAACAGCTCTTGCTGTCCCATGGAAAGTTTTCCCCTTCCTGTATTTCGTCAGATATGGTTGTCTCATTTTCAAATGAAGACCATCCTAGATGTTCTTTGAGGGCTGATCCATGCTTTGCTGCACATGCCTTTTTCATATTCAGTCCCAGCATGTTCTGGGTTGTGCTAAAGAACAGAGGCCCACAGGTGCATCAGATTTTAGTTTGAAATATGATCTCAGATCATCTTTGAAGGTGGATGAGGATGGTGTGGTGGCCATGAAAGCGGTTAGAAAGCTGTTTAAGCTCACTGTTACTGAACTGTTCAACTTTCCCTATCACATCTACAGAAGAATTCCCCATTCAGGAGATCTTCACTGCCTTTCTCTGCTATCTCTTTGTAGTGGAAATCATGTACCCTTGTAATGGGAAGCTACTGTGAAGCTGTAGTTTGTCAAGATACAAGCTACTCATAATTTAAAGTAGTTCAACTACACTTAAGCTGTTCTTTTGAAAAAGCTGTGAGCTACCGGTCAAAAGTTTGAAATAATTAGCATATTTAAATGTTTTTGAAAGAAGTCTCTTATGCTCAGCAAGGTTGTATGTATTTGACCAAAAATACAGTAAAAACAGTAAACTGTGAAATGTTATTACAATTTAATATAGCTGTTTTCAATTTGAATATATTTAAAAATGTAATGTATTCCTGTGAATATGCTATTCTAATATGCTGATTTGCTGCTCAAGAAACATTGATTATTATCAGTGTTGATGTTTTTGCTGCTTAATATTTTTGTGGAAACAATGACACACTACCACTCAAAAGTTTGGGTTTTGAGTTTGTTTTTAACTGATAAACTTTGCAACATTGACACTGAACTGATTTGAATCAGCTTTGCAACATTAACACTACTTTGAACAATCTTACTGTATAAAGCACTATACATTAACTCTTTCCCTACCAGCATTTTCTTTTTTTAAGTTGCTAGCCAGCGCTAGTGCCAGCGTTAGTGCCAGCGTTTTTGATCATTTTCACAAAATTTCATAGCCCCCAGAATATTTTGTTGTATAAATACAATACCATGAAAGAACAGAGCCTCTGTTTTTAAACAAAACAACCCATTTTATTGAATGTGGGTAAGTTTCATAGTTTCAAAAAGCAACATTTTGAACAGAAAGCTGAGAAATCACTTTTTTTTTTCTCAAAGACTACGTCCAAGTCAGATTCAGAATGATGGTCAAATGGCTGGAGAAGCACTGACGGAAAATTATTTTCTTTGTCAAGGAAAGTTTTTTTTTTTTTAAATCCAGTGCTGTATGAGCTATTTGAATAAACAATTCTACAGAACTTTTCTCTTATCTTTTTCTCTTATCTTTCTTTTTCTGTTTGGTTCTTCTAGGAGCGGATGTTGCATGAGCTGGAGACTCGGGTGAAGCAGCTCTCAGTGGAGGTGGAGAATGGGAACCTGCTCCGGCAGAAGGTCACACAGGAGAAAGCCGAGTTAGAGATTCATATCGCCTCCATCAGCGCTGAGCTTCAAGAGGCCAACCACAGGTACAAGAAAACCACCTGATCATCCCGACAAGCTCAGATACAACTGATCACAGGTGCAGAGATTTGATGTAAAATCATAGCTCTGCTACAAAACAGATGTACGGCATCATAAACACACCTGACTTGAAGGCAGTGTTAAATATATCCTGAACATATAATGCAGTCGCACAATACATTGCAGTTAAATTAATTCAGTGCGATGGAGTCAAGAGATTGGAGCTATTGTGTTTTGTGATTTTTATCACTCTAATAAAAAGTTGTTGGTATGCTTTAGGAGCGTATCCCTGCAAAGGGAGATGGAGCAGATGAGAGACCAGCATGAAGACGCGCTGCAGAAACTTCAGGCCAGACATAACGCTGACATGAGCCACTTCCAGCAGGAGCATGCCCTCTCTGCAGCCAAGGCATCTTTACTCACCGCTCACACCTACGCATGCTTTACTCATTTATTCCCTTCTAGCTTCTAGCTAGAAGCTAGAAGTACGTAGCTAGCAAACTATCAGTATATCTAGAAGTTCTACTGCTCATGTAGCTGCAGTAGAAAAGAAAAACTTATAAACTAGTGATGTAAAATAATTTTGTAGTCAAAGTCTACTACCGTTACAGTTCAGTCCCAAAAATAATTGAAATAGTATACTTATATGTATACTACTAATACACTACATTTAGTATACTTAACTACATAAGATGGACCTGGAAATATACTTAAAGGGGTCATATGATGTTGCTAAAAAGAACATTATTTTGTGTATTTGGTGTAATGAAATGTGCTTATGCAGTTTAAGGTTAAAAAAACACATTATTTTCCACATACTGTATGTGACGAGAGGGGCGGGGCCGAGAGCCGTGGGAACGGAGCGAGGCCGGTGGAGTAATTGATAATGAGCGACACCTGCACCACTCACCGGTCTCGAGTCTCACGGAGGAGCTCCGGATAGACATGTGGGGGCGTGTTTAAATTAGGCGTTTTAGGAGGGCGTGGACGAGTCTTAGCTTTTATAAAGAATATCTCTTTGGGTTTGAGACTTTAGTCTTTGCAACTTTAGGGATCTTATCTATTCACAAACGGCTTGTAATACTCCAAAGAGAAAGGAAAACTTGAAATCGCATCATATGACCCCTTTAAACCTTTCTAAAATGTACTTAATAGAATTATACGGCTCTCTACTGAAGGGTCTTTGCATCAGGTGGATGTTTGTGATTTGTGTTTGTGTCTACTAGGTTTTGGAACTGAGCTAATGCCAGTGTGTTTGATATCAGAGAGTGTCTGTAATCCTACAGTTTTATAGCATGTTTTGAATGTAGTTTGCTTTGTTGTCAGGCATCGGAGGTGATCGAAGATTTGGAGCAGACTGTGATTCACCTCAAACAGCAAATACAGGAAGCTGAAAATAGGAGACAGAAACAGCTCAGGGTCAGTTGTTCACACTTTTTACACCCTTCCATACTCACAGTGAGGCCGTCAGTCACTTTATCCTTGTTTGTAGAGTGTTCATACTGCTGTTTGCCCTCGTCATTGGTGGGATTCACAACTTGAAATGCAGGAACAAACATCTGGCTGCCGTATTTTGCAGAATGCCAGTCCACTGACTTCAGTTCCATTGATAGTCACTCCATCACATCACTGCTCATTTGCAAAATGTTAAAAGTTCAAATCAGATTTGCGTTCCAACTCTTAATGAAAATGAATAACTATTTGCTTTGTCATGCAAATCATGCAAGTGAACATGCCAACATGGAATCAAAATTGACCCTGGTCTTATTATGAACAATTTACCAGTGCATGTTATTCCAGAGAAAACAAATATTTGTCTTTATGATCTTTTTATCAATACATAGCTTGTGTTGCTTTCCTTATCATCAGGCCCTCTGATTTTTCAACCCCTCCCATCCAACCACTTGTCACAGAGTTATTTTTCAACATTAAATGAATTCCCCATGTATAAAATATTTTTTATTTTTGTATTTTTTTTTATTGAAAACCTGTTTCAATCAGAAAGATGCCATATTACAGAAGTAAAATGGGTTGCATGAAAACCTTGTTTTGATTTTTTATCCAGGACCAAGAGAATAAGATGCAGCAAGAGATAACAGACCTACAAAATATCACTGACAAAAAGGTAATTAATTTATTCACTAAAACAATATTATATTTATGTTTTTAATAATTTTATGCAGTTGCCAAAATGTTTAGACATGCAATTATACAACAAAATATCAAAGCAAGTGGTCACTGATTATAAAGAAACATACAGACATACACACCCATTCTGTGCCCGCTCTCAGTGATTGTGGTTTATACATTTACAATTACACATTTTTGCATTGCATTTTTTATGCTTAATAATACCAAATGTTAAACATTGACAGTGCTAGTTATTATATTGAGGCAATTGTAATAAACGTAAGCATCAGTTTAAGCAGGTTTAGGTTTTTAGGTAGACATCAAAGCATTTGCTCTGCTCTCAATTGCCCTAGTTCACTTTGATGATGTGGCTGTAAAATTTAGGCCCAGTTTCCACCTGGTATTAAGATTTTCAGTGTTTTCAGTGATCCGATCACAAATGGTCAGGTGAAATGCAATACCATTCATATTATTAACATGCATTTCAAACGTGTATCCTTTGATCACTTGTGGATGGCGAGTAGGCGGAGCTTCACACTTTCAGGGCGCTTAGTGTTTCCACTAAAAATGTGATGTGGTCACATGCATTTTTGTCTACCACTGTATGTAATTTCAGTGATCTGATCAAGAAACATTTTAAACCCTCTTTACACCTGTATTTAGCACTGATCACTTGTGATCGGATCACCAGAAATGCCAGGTACAAGCAGAGACCAGTTGGTGTTTGTTAAAGCACAGCCTCATGAGGGTCCCAAGTGTTTTCCCAAATGAAAGGGGAGCATAACTGGACAGTCATAGTCCGACCTGATAGCCCCACTAATTATGAGACTTATAGGAGCTGCTGCCAAGCGGCTCCCTTTCAAAAGTCTTCAAAGCTTCAGAACTGTCATAAAAAGGCTGCTTTAATAATTGGGCCGACACAATCAGGTGAAGATAAGTTTTAAGATCAGTCTCAGACACCTGGCTGCTGCCTGCCACCTCACCTTCAAAGGGCCGGTCCTCTGTCAAGGGCACATCTGCAAAGCAGAGGCCGTATACACCTGCAGGCCAGCCGTCTGCCAGCGGCTGCTCACGGCTGACCTCTGACCTTTAGAAAATTAGATCAGCTCTGTTTAGTTATGCTGAAGGGCGGGAGCTGATGAAGCGTGTTGAGTGATTGACACTTCTGCTGTCCTGTCACAGCTGCAAACGCTTCAGGCCGAGCTGGAAAAGGAGCGAGCCAACAGCAAGAGGAAGATGAGCAAGATGGAGGACTCACTCAGGTACATCCGGCTTATCTGAGTGACTGAGTGACACTAAGTTCATTATTACAGTCTTACAGTCTTATTACAAATATATATATATATACATATACTGTGTGTGTGTGTGTATATATATATATATTTTTTTTTTTCAATGGCAGTGTACACACGAGTATTTTTAGGCACTCAAAATTGAAGTTTTTTTTACTTTATTTATACCTAGTCTCATTGTCATATTTTTGTCAGCGCATGAAATTTATTTCAGACAAGTTTACAAATTTTAATAAGATAAAATTACTCTTATGTAAAAAAATAAAAATAATAAATAAACAAAATTCATGAAACATAAAATAATAAAATAAAATACTTTTAGAACAAAAATATTTTAGCTTAAATAACTTTCCTTTTTCAATAAGGATAAAATGAAGTCCTGCCCTGCAAGCCACTGTTGAAGTTAAATGCTGTTTCCTGTTCTAAAGTACCACATACAGCTTTAATAACAGTACACTGCAGTGTTATTTTAGTATCATTGAGATACATTATAGTTTTTAAACGAGGGTGGAACTCCTTATATGGGCATTTCTCCCGGAAGAGCCGGCCGTGCACACATCGACCAGAGTGAGAGCGAGATCGCGCCCATCAACGTGCTTCATCCGGTGGCAGCGCTGCACGGGACTTGCTCGGGAAGAATCTCTCCAATCCAAAGAAGTGTGTTTTTGGTTGTAAGGGAAAGATAACTTTGTTCAGCTTCCTAAAGAACCCAGCGTTATGTAAACAGTGGATACAGTTTGTTTTTCCGGGGCAGCAACGGAGTTTCACAAGTGTGTTTGTTGACGAACGTTTTATAAACAAGGCCCAGTTCGACGCTGGATTTGCACATCATTTGATACTGAAAGATGGAGCGGACCGTTTTTTAGCTATAAAAGATCCCGGTCATGATTCAGCTCAGGAAGAATGTCTCTAAAGAGGTGTGTTTTTGGTTGTAAGGGAAAGATAACTTTGTTCAGCTTCCTAAAGAACCCAACGTTATGTAAACAGTGGATGCAGTTTGTTTTTCCGGAGCAGCAACGGAGTTTCACAAGTGTGTTTGTTGACGAACGTTTTATAAACAAGGCCCAGTTCGACGCTGGATTTGCACATTGTTTGATACTGAAGGATGGAGCGGTCCCAGCTATAAAAGATCCCGGTCATGATTCAGAACTGCAGACGGTAAGTGAAACGGCATCAAATGTCTGTTTTGTTGGCATTCGGCGCCCAAGTGCTCGTCACTCTTTAGCTCCACCCACGGCGCGCCTCCAGGACCTCGGCTTTTTCCGGAGAGAATCGTAAAGCTGTGTCTTTCTTTTATAAATATGATAAAACTAAATACTTTTTGGAGATATGAAGGATGCAGTACTACTCTATAGGTACTCAAGATTAACATGAGATTGGGTGAAACTGTGTGTGTTATGCCGCCTTTAATTTGTGTTCCGAAGACGAACGGTCTTTCGGGTTTGGAACGACATGAGGGTGAATAATTAATGACAGAATTTTCATTTTGGGGTGAACTAACCCTTTAAGGTTATGTTATGTTTATGGTTCAGTTATGTTATTTTATATTTAAAGTAACTTTTTTATGGTTTTAATTTTAGTTTCAGTTTTAGGGTGCTTTCACACCTGCCTCATGTAGTTCGGTTGAATCGCACTAGAGTTCGTTGTCCCACTTGGTGCGTTTCGTTTGGGCAGGTGTGAATGCAGCAAACGCACTCAGGTGTGCACCAAAAGTGGACCAAACAAGCGTACCGAGACCTCCTTGAAGAGGTGGTCTCGGCCCAATTGCAAACGGAGTCTGGAGCGGTTCGCTCGTGGTGAGAAAGCAATCCGACCCAACGAACCAAGCAGTATCATAATTCATAACGGGAAATATGTTATGTAAAAAGCAGCAGACAGTGTCTGATTCTGTGAGTGAGTGGCCGCGAAGAAATATAGAGCTGAGTATCATCAGCATAACAGTGAAAGCTAACACCGTGTGTCCTGATGATATCTCCCAAGGGTAACTCACGCTGTAAAGCGTGAAGAGTAACGGCCCTAGTACTGAGCCTTGAGGTACTCCATACTGCACTTGTGATCGATATGATACCTCTTCATTCACTGCTACGAATTGATGGCGGTCATAGGACATGGATTACTGGAACCATGTCCTGTGGTCTGATGAGACCAAGATAAACTTATTTGGTTCAGATGGTGTCAAGCGTGTGTGGCGGCAACCAGGTGAGGAGTACAAAGACAATTGTGTCTTGCCTACAGTCAACCATGTTGGTGTGAGTGTCATGGTCTGGGGCTGCATGAGTGCTGTCTGCACTGGGGAGCTACAGTTCATTGAGGGAACCATAAATGCCAACATGCACTGTGACATACAGAAGCAGAGCATGATCCCCTCCCTTCGGAGACTGGGCCGCAGGGCAGTATTCCAACATGATAACGACCCCAAACACACCTGTCGCTCATTATCAATTACTACACCGGCCTCGCTCCGTTCCCACGGCTCTCGGCCCCGCCCCCACTCGTCACAACCTCCAAGACGACCACTGCCTTGCTAAAGAAGCTGAGGGTAAAGGTGATGGATTGGCCAAGCATGTCTCCAGACCTAAACCCTATTGAGCATCTGTGTGGGCATCCTCAAACGGAAGGTGGAGGAGCGCAAGGTGTCTAACATCCACCAGCTCCGTGATGTCGTCATGAGTGGAAGAGGACTCCAGTGGCAACCTGTGAAGCTCTGGTGAACTCCATGCCCAAGAGGGTTAAGGCAGTGCTGGAAAATAATGGTGGGCGCACAAAATATTGACACTTTGGGCTCAATTTGGACATTTTCACTTAGGGGTGTACTCCCTTTTGTGGCCAGCGGTTTAGACATTAATGGCTGTGTGTTGAGTTATTTTGAGGGGACAGCAAATTTACACTGTTATACAAGCTGTACACTCACTACTTTACATTGTAGCAAAGTGTCATTTCTTCAGTGTTGTCACATGAAAAGATATAATAAAATATTTACAAAAATGTGAGGGGTGTACTCACTTCTGTGAGATACTGTATATATATATATTAGAGCATGAATGACGGCTACATTCGTAAGTGTTTGCGTGTTCCAGCCCGTGGAACGAACTTGTCAATCCATCTTGATGAATGACGCAGAGGAACGTAATCAGGTGAATTCTGACCAATAAGAGGACAGCTTTACTCACATGTGACCTGCATAAACCCAGTTTGGTATGCTTTGCAATGTTGCCTTGTGAAAGTGAATCGAACCAAGAAGAAAATGCAACATTGTAACAAATTAAGTCCCTGTTTCGGAACAAAGCAAACGATCTACAGGTCTGAAAACACCCTTAGTTTTAGTTAACTATAATAACCCAGCTGCACTGTTACAATAAACCTTGCATAATATTTACAATGTTTATAATGTTTACAATTATTTATTATACTGTTATTTGGATACACAAATGCTGCTTCTCATTTGAGTGTACAAGGGCAATATTTGGTCAGTCTTGCCTCCCTGACTACTCTGAAGCCGTGATATCCAGCAGTGCTCTAGTATTGTTGTGTGCTAGCAGAGACCAGTAAAATGTGAACAATGCTGTGGTCTGGACTGGATTATGGGGCTGTGGAAGAGGCTCTGCTCTAAGTCCTGTTTTGGGAAGGCCATCTCCTGGCCCACAACAGAGTTCTTAGATGTGGAGCTAGCGTGGGGTTACTGCCTGTGCTCCCGGAGCCCGTTCCCAACCACAGGAATGCAGCGGGAGATGTGGAAGTGGTTAGGATGGTGTTCTGAGGAAGCTCGCAGGGTTTGTGTGCCGGGTGGAATCGCACACTTCAGGTTAGATGCTGTTCGAGTTTGTCTGGCCTCGCTTTTTCACTGTCACTCAAGGAAAATGAGCAAAACTCCCCTGACAAGCTGTGTGCCACGTTCAACATACCCACCAGGCACAGATGTGAGATTATTTACAGTGTCTAAACATTGGTGGAAAACCTCCCATTTAGGTTGAAGAATGACATCAGGCTCATTATTTGCTGTTTGTTTGTTTGGCCCTTGTCCTGGTGCATCACGCACTCTTGGCAGTAACTGTACGTGTTTAATTAGATTTCAGTCATTAACGCTGCCAGTGGACATGTGACATCATCATCATCATCATCTCCTGGAGCACAAGACCTGGTCCTGAATTAATAGTTTTTACAGGAAAACATTTCCATGACATACTTTCAGTTTTTTTTGGGTTTTTTTGTATGCTGTCGCTTTGTTCCAGTATAAATTGAAATGTGTTTTCATCAACACATTTTTGGAATGGAAAGCAGAATAAGAAGAGGTAGTGTAGAATATGTGCCTTTCTCTAGAGATGGGTCGGTTTCTTTTCTTTGAGGAACCGCATTACAATATAAGATACTGTACAGGTAGTTTGGTAACACTTTAGTATAGGGACCAACTGTCACTATTAACTAGATGCTTATTAGCATGCCTATTATTAACATATTGACTGTTTATTAGTACTTATAAAGCACGTATTCTGCATGACCATATTCTACACTCCTAATCCTACCCAATACCTAAACTTAACAACTACTTTACTAACTATTAATAAGCAGCAAATTAGGAGTTTATTGCGGCAAAAGTCATAGTTAATGGTTTGGTAATAGCGAGAATTGGACCTTAAAATAAAGTGTGACAGGCAATTTTATTAATTTCATTATTAAATGTGTGAGTGTGGTCTTTTATATCAAATACTTAAGTTTAAACAATTAATTGAATCAATCAGAATCCTATAGGCTGTTACCAATAGAGAATGCTGCCCAGAGTTGGACTTGAACTTTCGCAGCGAAATGCAAACATTTTTCACACAAGCTTGCGTTTCCACTCTCCTGGATTCACATGCGCACAAGTGGAAGTCAATAGAATGAAAAGTATAGTGGGACCGGCCCTTTTGTTTGGTACGTATGCGTGCCAAACTGAAAGACACTTACAAATGTGTACACCCCGAGTTACTATACTACTGCACAATGGAAATGATATATTATATAAATATAGATGATGGATTCACCATTTTATGTCATATTTAAAACCGCTGCATTGATCTAACATATGCTACAGTATTTTATTCCTTAGCATACAAATCTTAACAAATCTTACAGCAGTTTATTGTTGCCTCTTTCGTAAAAAAAAAAAAAAACTGAAATGAGACAACTATTAAGCGAAAGCAATCAGGTCTGGCTGTCATTGGCACATATGTAATTTAAAACTGTTCCAGGACGTTTTGCATGTCTTGTTCCGTATAGCACAACGCTTCCTTTCATCTGCCGAATTGTGATTTTTTTTTTCTCTGCCGTTGCTTTAAAGTGTCGAGATGAAACGAGTGCCGTTATCTGACGTACCCGTTAGTGCGCCAGACACACATGGCTTAGGATGAATAAATTAGCCCCACATGAGCAATGAACAACACAGATGCCCATTTGTGTCAATAGGCAAGCGCATTTACACTGCAGTCCTCATCGAGCTAATTACACAGTCATTGGGCTAACGAGCACCCAGGATCCCTGGTCTGCTACCTACCTGCCGTTCAGAGTCTTTTGGCCACTTTAAAGTCAGCGCAGAACTTCAAACGGCTAGCCAGCACACACACATCAAGAGAGCACCGCCTAATAGCAGAGATCAGAGGATGAGCGGAGAAATTTAAACGAGATGAAACCGTATAAAGTGCTGGCTGCTCACCGCATTATATGCAGGCTGGCATGTTGGACACACTTTCATGTGCATATGTGTTACAGAGAGGCTGTGAAAATGTATGTAATATTTAGCACGACTTGCATCATTTTTAAGTGTACATTTTATTTATAAAGTATTTAGACTTTTGTTGTTTTTGCGTGCCCTTTTGATATGCGCGTGTGGATTTAAACATGCATGCGTGTAGACGCAAGCAGCTGTTGTGCTGTTTGTTTGTCTGAGCCCCCTTCTCTTCAAAAGAACCACCCCCTTCCCAATGCAAATGAGAACTGGTGCATTGTTTAACTTTGTTGCTATGGCAATACTATAGTGAGCTACCACGCTTGGAAAAAACCCCACAAAGTTAGTTTTTTTTTTATCAGCGTGTCTGTCTGATCATCAGAAGAAATGCATATACATGACGAACCGTTGTGCTCTGAATGTTCAAACTGGTCTTGGTTTTATTTTGATAATACAAGGACTTCTTAGAGCTGAAAGCCTCTGAAATCCCTTTCTTGTCCCTTCCTGCTGCTTTTATTTACCCATACCATCTCTTTTAATAATTACCAGTCAAGTCAGTGAACTCAGGATTATTTCCATTCATACTTGGATTTGCAAGGAGAGATGCTTGCTTGCTTTGTGTCTATCTCTGTTTAAGCACACATTCCACAAGACGGCCGGGTCACCTAAACAGCCCAATTCAGTTCCCATCACTGCAATATGTTTGTCTTAAAATGCAGCATGATTGTCAGTGTAAGCTCACATGAGGGGAGTGCCACAGGGATATGTGCTTGGCCCGGCTATGTTGTCCCACGTCAGAAGCTGCGGATCTCTTTGAGTCTCGGCTGCAGCCCAGTCCAGCTCTGGTGGGGGAGGAAGGGAAGGGGGCACATCCCTGGGGATTCAGAGGCCAACATCAAACGGACTAATCACTGCAGTCCCGCTGGATCAAACGGAGGATAAGAATAGGCAAGAAAATAAACCAGCTGGCCCTAAACTCTGTTCCTCGTTTTGAAGACGATAGTGTTGCATTCCCTAGATGAAGCGCAGAATAAACTCATAATTTGAATTTGCACAGATCTTCTCTCCTACCAAAACATGATTTTGCTGCGCTCCTGCAGACATAGAAGAGACTAATTTGTATTTGGATATGTATTTTTGTCATTCTGAGTTGATGCTCCAAGCCAGGGAGAGTCAGGGAGTTAGGGTGTGTTTGCAGTGGCATACTACTCTTGCTATTTTTGCATTATGCATAGTACAGTATATGAATTTTGTTTTGCATGTCTGGATGGACTACTACATTCAGAGCACACTGCATGCACACTCATATCTGATGTGCCAAACAAATGATAGCAATCAAATTTTTTTACCTAAAGTTAGTTCCAAAGGAAAATAAATATGATATTGGGTTAAAGTACAGTTATCACTGATATGTCAATGCAAGCAACAGAGATGGGCTTTACTGCAAATGCATAGTGATGTAGTGAAGCTCATGTAATCTTCCGTTTGATTCAGATGGCTATAGTAGTGTACTTTCAACCAGCAGTGCAACTTGGTGACCTCCATTGATTTAATTGTTGTCAGTGTGAAAGCTCCATTACACTCGAATATACTGCATTTCTGTTAAATACAGTTTAAGCAACCAAGACCTCCCTCTTTGTAGGTTGTAACTTTTTGATGTGGAGAGATGGTCCAGCCAAGAAAATGTCATTAAAGTCCAGGAAATTAAAGTCCAGACATATTTTAAGCCACATTATCCCATGTGTGCTTTAAGGCTTTGTGATGAATGACACTCACTAGTTTAGCTGTTGTAGAACAGTGGATACAACAAATGTCTGATTAAATGCCAGCATGCATTAATGCGTACACTGAATATTGTCATTATTCAATTAAAGACAGTTACTATAGATATATTATTAGCTGTTGGAACTGTTAAGATCTCTTAATATGATTTTTTTTCCCCAGAACATGAATATGAGGATGTTTCTTCAGCTGATTACTCTATCACTTTTTGTGGTTTCTTTCCACTTTGTATTTAAAATGTCAATTTTTGTTGAATTATTCAAATTCAATCTTTGAAATTCAGTGCCTTAATATTTTTTTACTTTTTCAAATAACTTTTCAGTAAAGATTGTGTAATGTTATTGTTTTATCTATATTAGTGTTTAAAACAATGCTGATCTAAGAGGGAAATAAGCATAAACCATTTTGGTATTTATTGCGTGAAATTATTTACATAAATTTGTGTACAGTTATTTACATTTTATAATGTCTCACTTGTAGTGCTATTTTCATCATAAACAACAGTTTTGCCTGTTATAAAGAGATAATAATTTTATTTTGTATCATTTCATTTTATTCATTCATTCATTTATATTTATTTTGGTTTTGGTTTTGGTTTAGGATACATCCAGTGCTAGCTATGGATTTAGTTTTGTGATCAAACATAATACTTTATATCACAGGAGATATGGTGAAATGTTGACATATTTCTTCATTGTTAGTAGACAAATTATATAAACTATTGAGAGTTTGAAGAGTTGATTTTCTAAAAGTCGCAAAGTGGTGTCAAACATGCCCATAGTTGAAGAAACATGCATTGACCCTTCATCTCAGCATACAGATGAGTCAGTTCTTGAGTGCTGCCTGATTGAAAGTCTGCAGTATTGCTCTTGGCGGTAAACAGCTCACATGTGTTGCTGTGTAGACGCTTTCATTTTTAAACTCTTGATCGTGGATAGGTGATTGAAATCTGATCTCAGCTTTGATCTGCAAAGTTGATTCAAATAGATGCTTGTGCAACTCACCAAACACACGTAAACACACTGAATTTCAGAGAAGTTACAGGCACATGACGTTCAGCTGCATATGTGGCAAGAACACACTTCATCTGTTTTTACTTTTTTGCAATTATGTGCATTTTTTCCCCCTTCATTTTAACTTTGCGTTGTTTATGAGTTATGGTCTGCATACATGTGTGTCTAACACATGCCTGATGTTCTGAAGGATTACTATAAATTAATGAATCAGTGTCCAAAAACACATTGAGAGAAGGGCTTTCGGCGGGGGATTCGTTCGCTGTTGCTAGGAGAGAAGTGGGAGGCGTGCCCTGTTGCATAGGAATGGAGAAAACAGCCCGCTGGTTCATGCATCTGAAAGCATTTAAATCGAACACAGTCACACTTTCCACAGAGCATTACATTCATACCTTCAGCCCCTGCTTCCTGCAGACACCTGCTCTTCCTTCAGGGGGCGCCATACAGACACACTGATCATCCGGGACGGCAGGAATAACCTTTCAGTGCTAAGCTGAAAACTAGGAACAAATTCCTCGTGTTTAGAATTTCCTCTGGAAGTTTTAAAGGGATGCAGATGTTGTTTTCTTGTATCATACGCAAACCACATCATTGAATAATCGCCTCATGCTTAAAGCAGGAGGTTTATGGTGTGTGTCACTGAATGTGTCTTTTGCACTGGGAATGACATTAATTAAGAGGCGTCCCGGAATGTAATCCCACCCAAGAGTCACACTTCACTGATTCAGCAGCACACTCTCCTGGTGGTCCACACCGTCGCAACAATCAACGCTGATGAGCAACTCTGTGCTTTTTTTATTTTACGTCAAATAAATGATTGCACGTCTATTTGGGTCAATCCCAAATTTAAATGGAAAAAAAAAAAAACCTTTTAGTAGGTAAACAGTCAGATTTCACAAACGGTTGCCAGATATTTTCTCACCATCAAAGCTTGTCGAAGGGAATATTTTTGACAGCATGCAGGCGGTCTGAAAGAAGAAAAATGCATATCGCTGGCACACTGAGCTGCATGTTGATTTCATGATCCTCTACGTGGAGGCTATCTAGCTGTGTTTGGTGTGGAATACTAGCTTTCTCTTGAATTTCAATCAGTATTATGCCGCATTCTCATGACTTCATGATATATTACATTTAGAATGTGTGATCCTGTTATTATCTGTCTGTAATTACTTATGTTTCGTTTTTCACTGTCCAACTTATTTTCTAACCCGAAAGAAAGCTATTTTCTTTGAATGTGCAAGATTTCTGATTTATTAGCCACTATAGGTATTAGGGATGGTAAGATTCACCAGTTTGCATCAGTGCATCGGCATAAAAGTTGACGATGCGATGCATCGATTTAAAAAAGTGTGCATTGGATACAAGTTGGCATTTGTATTGCTATGCATCGTTTCTATCATATTTGCATTGGTAAAAACCAATTAATTCATACATAATTATTAGTAGATGCTTTAGTAGATGCGCTATACTTATTAGCATCATATTTTTTCCCATTGCATCGTATCGCATTGTGTTGAATCGAATCGAAATCGGATCGCACTGCATCAGTAGTTGCTTCATATGTATCTTTAATGTATCATATCGTTGGCTATGCAGCAAGATGCGTATCTCGTCGGCCTCAGTTATGGAGATGCACACCCCTAATAGATATATAACTAGAGGAATAACAAAGTGTGGTAAACGGTTAAACTATTTGCACTGTAAACAAGTATGTTTATGATTATGACAATAAATGTAATAAAATGACATACCAGTTTACAATATAAAGCAGCATAATGGACTCTTATGTTAAAATAAGATGGATAGAAACAAATTGTCAAGTCGTTGCATTTGGTGATAATTTACCCAACATAGTATAAGTAAGGAATAATTGACAATAATTAATAATTGATAAAATGGTGACGTTACTCCTCGGGTGTGCATTATTTTCTAAGAATTCAACAGACCAATTCAATTATTCCGAATATACTACGGTTACCACACCTCAAGACATCGATCAGATGATATATTTCAAGGCATTTGTCTAGTTTTTCTACTTAAAACGCTATTGAGAGTTGGATTATTTCTTCCGCATCTCATCCAACACCTCAGTTGCTAATTCCAAAACATCTTAAACATTTACACATCAAAACATTTTAAACCTAGTAACGGAGGCTTGAGCCATTGATAGCAGACTAATGCAGCTAATAACTAAGTTATGAGAGAGAGAGAGAGAGAGAGAGAGAGAGAGATTACCTCTGTGAGTCTGTGCGTCTCTCGGCAGTGTCTCTAATAATAGTGAAACTTTTAAGTAAATTTTCTTCACGAACAGCGCCGTTGTTGTTACCTCGCTTGTGAGAAGTCATGTAGTTTTTAAGTTGTTAAGCTATGTTACTGATAAAATCATTTAACAACATTAGCGCGTATGTTAACGTGTGTGCAAACTGTATGTATGTGCGTCTGTGAGGGAGAGAGAGCGGGAGAGGTAGAGTAGTTTATGCGCTTTCCGTACATAATAAAACGTAATTTTGTGGCAAAAACATGGAAATTATCTGTCGTTTTTATCCTATTGTTTACTGTATTTATCTGTTTGGCCAGTATCGTTGTCGGTTTTCGCTGGTTCTTTTGCTGTTTTAGTCTGTAAGGACCTTTGAAATAACTGAAATCATTTGGCGACGTGATATGGTCATGTAATGTGGTCAAGAGCTGCCTGGAACTACAGTACGTTCGCCGTGCGTTTCCCTGAAAATAATTGCACACCTTAGAACATTTGTCAACCAATCAGATTCAAGCATTCAACGGCCCCATAGTATAATCTGTAGTATACTGCACATTTTGTCAAATGCAGACCACGTTGGTATTATATGCATAAACAGAAAATTTGTATTGTCTGCCTAGTATGCATACTGTATTCTGCAGCTGTAGCATGTTATTCAGAACAAAATCTGAAATTGCTGGCAAAATGGCATATTTGACATTGAACTTCCACTCTACTACAGATTGCATTACATTGGTTATTAAATGACAAACAAGAAATTCATATCTCAATCAATAACTGGCCATCTCCTCGAACCCCAAGTGGGTATTTGACCATGAGCGCAGGGTGTTAAGACTGCATGCTCACGCAGCGGCTGCTGTTATTTTTGAACGGTGCGTATTTGCATGTCAGTCGTAAAGTGTGCGAGGCTGTTTCTGTGCGTTCTGGCTCTCTGGGGACAGAGGAATGAGGCACTTCTCTTTTGAGGACGCTGAAAATTTCAGCTTTGCATTTTCTCTCTGGCTTTAATGTGTTGCCTCTTTTTGGGCCCCAGCTTTGATCTGGTGCAGGATGTGTTATCATTCCGTCATGATGAGCTCATGGAGTGCATGACCTTTGGCTTCACACTGGTGTGGAGAGGTGTAATCCACCTGGAATCCATATGTCTCTCCTAGTGTGTTTATAGCCCACGTCCAGAGAGACTGAGTGTTGGCCAAGTGTGAGTCTAATATGAAGATGCTGCGTTTGTACAGCTTTTTAGCCAGATGTCTTCGCTCAGATGCTCAGTGACTTATAGAATATGTATGATATATTCCACATTTTTTTCCAATATAAAATTGAGCACTCAATATCTCTCTCTTTCTATCAGAATTTATAGATTGACTCCAATTTGGGATCAAACAAGAATCAACTAGAATCAATTAAGGCAATATTGGTTAAACTGGATTTTCTACAGAAACACTTATTACATGTGTTGTCACTAATGTGTCAGTGTAAATCTACAGCCTTTGGAGGAAATTGTTTGTTCTTTTTTTGTACAGTCAGACAAAAGTGAGTTTATTGTGGCATCCATCACAGGTCAGGCGCTTTGAAGGTCACGAACCCAGGTTCTTTGCAGCCACAGGTGCCAGAAACTCAGGCGTCGGACGGGTTGAATGCAGGCTGGATGAAAATGAATGGGTGCGTTTGTGTGGCCATAGCATTTGAATTAGCAGCATCTCCAGTCTTATTTACAGTACAAGCTCCCCATCGAAGCGTCCTGCTCTCCACATTGGAGGCGTCCTGTGGTTAAGGAGGTTTGGAAAATTGACCCTCCTGTCTGACTTGTGGCTAGTCGGAAGCACTGTCGCCCTTTCCTTAAGTCCCTTCCTTCTGCTTTTCCCCAAAAAAATCCCCTTAAAGAGTGCAGGATGAGAAGGATTTCCTCTGGTTTGACGGCACATCTTTAATTTGAGTCTGCTCGTCTTCCACTCTTCTCCGAGCACAAACCCCAGCCAAAGCCAAAGGCCTCTGCGGAGCTGGCATTCCCCTTTCCCTGCCGCGTTGCTTTATTTGTCCTTCCTCGTTCTTGCCTTCTCATCTCACCCCTCTCTGTGACGGATGGTGACGGACTGTCTGCTCTGCTCTTCTCCACTTCCACACCCTTGGTCATCCTTTGTTGTGTTCTCACAGCAGTACACCTACATAGAAACCATAAGATGACCCTTTGCCTTCTTTAAACTTGATGATGCTCACTTCATAGATCCTATTGTAAACTGTAAGAAAAAATAGGTACTGGTCATTTTCTGCCAGGAACATTTTCTTCTAACCCTAAGACTGAACACAGTGCGTAATTTAAAATATGGGTAAACCACCTGTGAAAAATCAATGCAGAGAACATATTAACCTTTTCGTTAAGCGTAGATCTGTGTAGTATACTGTTCATAGCAAATGGGTTTTCAACCCATAACATAACAGGTCAAATACGTGGATTTAGGTTTTTGCATTCGTGAGATCAAAGCAGCTAGATGAAGACTGAATGAAGCAGATGGAGATGCATTTTTAAAGTTCAGTTTTATAACTGGACATGGCATCTTAAATGTGTGACATACATGGCACAATACATAAAAAAAAAAAAAAAGATGCAACAACAACCACTGCTGTAGGGTCTTAGCGTCTTGGGCCGCATATTAGGGGAACACCTTTGACAAATGGACAATAGTTGAAAATTCCTAATGATAATGTTTCATAATCTATGAACTAGTAACGTGCCTCACTGAAGAAGTCTTACCCACCATTAAGCGCCTATAGATTCAATCTATACATCAGTCTCAGCCTTAAAGGGTTAGTTCACCCGAAAATGAATTCTGTCATTAATTACTCACCCTCATGTTGTTCCAAATTGTTGAATAAAGTCCTTATTTTTGTTTTCTTTGTGCACAACAAGTATTCTCATAGCTTCGTAAAATTACAGTTGGTTACAACGAAGGTCTTACAGGTTTGGAATGACATGAAGGTGAGCAATTAATGACAGAATTTTTGGGTGAACTAACCCTTTAAACGGTACGACTATGGATGGGAATTGTACACACAAACTGTGAAACCTCCCATGTATTTTCATTTTGCTGTCTCTGTGGCAATCCATTTACAATATTAACACAAACAAGGTAGTTAAAAGCCAAATGTAGACACTTTGTCTATACTGCAAAGAAAGAATGTGCAACAACATCATGTCATGATTTTATCAATCAGGAATTGCTTGGATAATGAATAGTGGTCTCTTTGACAGGTGGTTAGAAGGGAGGAGTTTAGAAATAAGAGGGCTTGATGACGTCAAACAAACAAACAAACAAAAAAATAGTAAATTCAGAGGCAAAGCAAGACTTTTTTGTTTTCTTTGGAGTAGTGTTCACTGATTAAGTCTTCACAATGAAACTCAGAGCACATATAAAGAAAGTGAAAAGGAGCAGTTTTGGTTTCATGTTGAGTGTGTTTAAACAAAAAATTTGTGTTTGCTGTTGGTATTCTTCACCATAAAAACAGACAAACAGAAATGAACCACTAACTAAAACCTGTAACTCACTAACTAATCCTCTCTTCCTCACAATGAGCTGCTCCTTCTTCTCTCTGGAACGTCTCAAAATGTTCAGAGAGAGCTATTTTTGTGGCTTCGCCTTTTTCTTGTTTCTTTCTTGTTTAGACGCCTGTTTTTCTTTTTCTTTCTTTCTTTCAGTGTTTTTTTTTTTTTGTCTGCTGGTTGCTCCACATCAGAGATGAGCAGAAGGCTCTTTTGTGTGTGCTCTGCCCTGAAGGCATTCATGTTGCAAGACAGATTAATAATTACAGACTACACAACAGTCAGGGAGAAACAATTTCTAGATCTTTTGATGTCAAACATGAGAGAGACCAAAATTACACAGAAAAGAGACCATAGAAAAATAAAAAAAGGTCCCCAACTATTTTGTTATTTTTTTGTGTTTGTTTTGTTTTTAATTTCCTCTTATTGTTATGCCTGTTTTGTATGTGTACACTAAATGAGACGATAACTAAAGAAGGATGTCCTTCTCTTGAGCTGATGAAGATGTTCATTTAGAGAAAGTGTTTTATATATACAGTATATATATGTATTTTATACATATTTGTAATGTTTTGTGTAAAAACTAGTGCTGTCAAACGATTATTCGCGATTAATCGCATCCAAAATAAAAGTTTTTGTTTGCATAATATGTGTGTTTTCTGTATATGTGCCACACACACACACACACACACACATGCACGGATATAGACAGTGAAAGCAGGTTGACAAGCTCTTTGTAGCAGTCTGGCTTGCATCTGACAGCTCTTTTGGCAGTTGTGTCTCAGCGTTGTTGTCAGACATGAGTCTGAGATGCTGTTTGTTTTGCGTCGACACTGAAGTTTTCTGTGTGAACATAAAATGCTTCCCCAATCAGCTGATAAAAAATAAGTATAAAGCACAACATGCTGCTTTTATGTGACGTGTTTTCCGTCTCAGTTATGTTAGAGCGCATGAAACAAAGCTGAGTGAGGAGAACTTTCACTCTGCGTTCTGACTCCTAAGAATAATGCAAGCATATGTATATACACAGGGTGACAATTTGTGTTTTTTTTTGTTTTGTTTTTATGTTGTAGGGATAAAGAGGAGCAGCTGGTTCGTGTTCGGGACAGTCAGAGGCTTCAGGCCCAGCAAGCTGAGAGTGCACTGGAGAACTTTAAGAAGCAGGTGGAGCTCAGCTCAGAGAAGACTTACGCTGACATGAAGCAACAGGTGAGTCAAGGGCACCTACAGTTTACCCTGTGTCACAAGGTTTATGAAAGCTATGCTCTGTCAAGCTCACGGTATAGCGGTCAGAGCATCAGCCTCAGACTGCTCACTTACCCTCTGACACACATTCTGACTGAAATCCAAATCACCTGTTTGTGGCTACTATGCAGCTTCCGAAGTCATGTTTACAAGTTTCCAGGTTGCTAGATTGAGCACTTCTGCAGGAAAAACTAATCACTGGAGTTAATGGTCTCGGTCCCACTTTATATTCATTGTCTTTAACTATGTACTTACATTAAAAATAATGAATTGTTTGGTGCAGTGTACTTTTTGTGTTCATGTTGTATCACAAATCACTTTTTCTGCTATTGAGGTATGATATAGGTAAATTAAACGACAGGTTTAGTGGTCTGGTTAGGTTTAAGGGAGGGTTAAGGTTTAGGGGTAGGGTTGCCAGTGTAACTATAGATGTAACTAAAGAAATTAATTACATAAGTAGTTAGAGGAAGGTATTTTTTTTAATATAAGTACAATGTAAAAACATGCATGTACACAATAAGTGCATAAGTACATAGTAGTTAAAGACACTTAATATAAAGCATCATATAATTTGAAAGATATTTAGTGGTGATGCACCAAAATTTCAGCAACTGAAAATTGTTGCGTTTCAGTGTCCATACCTCATTAGTTAGCAAAAATAAATCTTGAGAGGGGCATTTCACTAAGTATTACATGGAAATATTACATATTCATTATACAGGGTTTCCGCGGGTTCTTAAAAAGTCTTAAATTTAAGGCCTTAAAAAGTCTTAAATTGTACAAGAAAGTCTTAATTATGATATCAAGAGGTCTTAAATTTGGGGACTGAAAGACTAGAATTGCGATATGGCTGAATATGACGATTAAACTTCAAAAAGCTATGATTTCATTAAATAAACATGAGCGGTGCACACTACCCCGCTCATATGGTATTAATTTTATTTGTGCAGATCTTAAAAAAAGGTCTTAAAAAGTCTTAAATTTGAGCTTAAAATTCCTGCAGAAACCCTGATTATATTTTTGCTTAACTTGTTAATAATATCTTCATTATTTAATGTACAGTATATTTCAATAAATCTTTCATGAAAGCAGGTTTTTATTACAGCCACTGAAAATGTTTACATATTGGTTGTCGATTGTAATAGAAACCTAATGATATAATTAACAATTTGATATAAAATATGCAACTTAAGTGTTTATATAACTCAGTTTTTAAGTGTAGAAAAAAAAAAGATTGATTATTACATCAATTTTATTTTTGGTTGTTTTTCAGCTAAATGAAACATTTTTAGTGTTTATGTAAATAATTCATAGTTGTAATTGAGACATTTAGTTGTAAGCAAATTCATGTTTCTGGGTTATATCGAATAGCATGATAAATTTACGTAGGAATTACCATAATTAAAATTTTCCTGTAGCAAAATCTTTTTTTTTTCCTTTGGACAGTCAAAGTTTAATTAAAGGTATGACTTCTCCCAATTTTCGCTATTAACTAATTGCTTAATAGCATGCATATTATTAGCATATTGGCTGTTTATTAGTACTTATAAAGCAAATATTAATGCCTTATTCTGCATGACCATATTTTAAAACCCTTAATCTGACCCCATACCTAAACTTAACAACTACCTTACTAACTATTAATAAGCAGTCGTTAGAAGTTTATTGAGGCAAATGCTGTAGTTATCAGTTAGTTAATAGTGAGAATTGGTCTAGAACAGTGATGGGCAAACTTGGCCCTTCCAGGCCACTTTCCTGCAGAGATTTGATCCAACCCTGATAAAACTCACCTGCCTGTAGCTTTCTAGTAGTCTTGAAGACAATGATTAGCTGGTTCAGGTGTGTTTGATTAGAGTTGGAGCTAAACTCTGAAGGAAAGTGACCTGGAAGGGCCAAGTTTACCCACCCCTGGTCTAGAACTTAAAGGAACACTCCACTATTTTAGGGGAGTTGGAAAATGAGCCTATTTTCAAAAATAGTGGAGTGTTCCTTTAAGTGTGAATATTTTTAGGGTTTTGCTGTGATCAACAACAAAGCCACACATTGATCCTTTTCTCGTTATTAGCAATGCTGTAAAAACAAATCATTTTCAAGAATCTAAGGAAAAATTCATAGTAGACTCTCTAAGTGGTCGTCTCATTCTTATGAAACATAAAACCATCAAATTTACCCCAGCTTAGAGTCCACTTATGGAATTACTGTGACTGGTTGCCTCACAATTCAGTCATAGTCTCTTTCTGCCTAAATGTGCGTTCTTGTCCAGAATGAACTGCAATGTGGCAGCAGACTTTAGGCTGAAAGTCTGAGACATTCTTTCACTGATATCTCAGGGTGTATTTGATCTGTGGATTGTTCCAGGGAGTCCAGACAGCAAGCGATCAGTACTGCAGACTGGATCATAAATCATATCCAATCCAATCCCCTCCCCTCATTCAGTCTCACAGGATGTCACTGCATTCCCCCATATGGGCAGCGAGCATCTCTCAGACGACAATTCATGTCATTGTAAAGCTTCCAGCATGACCTAATAGTTAGCACATGTGCTCCAATACATGGAGCTGTGGTGCTCATGTGGGCATTGTAGGTTCATCCGACTCACAAGGTGTGTTGATCTCATTTCCTCAACTCTCTTACCTTAAAGGTGGGGTGAGCGATTTTTCAAAAACGCTTTAGAAAACTGATTCGGGCCGACTAGCAAAACAAACTTGTAGCCAATCAGTAGTAAGGGGCATGTCTACTCATGATGTGGAGGAGAGAGCGTTCAGTGCACAGGATGGACATTAGTGAGCCGAGCGACAGAAGGATAGAGATGGCGGATAAAAAAACAAAAGAGGAAAACGTCTGCGGAAGTAAAGAAGGCTTAAGACAATAAGGTAAGAAGTAGGACACATGTAAATATCGGATCAGCTTTCCAGCGCTGGAGAGAACTCAAGGAGCGGAAGGCCTGCGATCGGACGCCGAGGTTGCTTTGTTTCTTCTCGATAGTTGAATAAA
>NW_015664037.1:340981-371542 GCF_001515625.1 Sinocyclocheilus rhinocerous | reverse complement strand
AGCTATCAAAATAGGGGCGAGACCCTTTTGGGGTAGGGGCGTGTTTGTTTTGGTGATTTCAAATGTCAACATTGACTACCAGAAATCGCTTACCCCACCTTTAAGTGTCAAAAAAGGATTGCGGAGGATCTCTATTAGACTCTATTACACTGTTTGAATCCGTTTCTCCGAGACAGCAGCCACTGACTTGGTATTAGATGAGCAAACAGATCTCATTGTTAGTCATCAGGAATAGTTACTCATCCTGACATGTATTCTGTATGACTGTTTGTACATTCACCATTTCCATCATAACAATTCCAGCCCCCCCAAACAGCGGTGTTCAGTCTGTCCCATCAACACAATGCACATGACTGCAGCCTCACATCACATCCTGCGCACAGATGCTGGAGCGGGCCGCTGCGGCGCCACCCGGGTTCACTGCCACAGCTGTGTCCAATGTGTGCACAACCAAACATTCACGCTATTGTTGCCTAGCTGTTAAAAGCCTCTTATTTAGATTTATATAGCCTCCAGATAACATAATTCAAATCGTCATTCAAAACTAAATGACCCAATCAAAATTGATTTGGTTTACTTTCTTAATAAATATTGCTAGTCTTGTTGTGAATGTCATGAGTGCACGTTTTATAAAGAAACCATATTAAAATAAATAAATAAAAATTAATAATAATCACAATCAATGACCAATCAAATCATGGGCTGCGTTTTCCAATCATAGATTGTAAAGGCCACTGATGCTTTGCTATAATGATTTTTTTATAGTTTGTTTAGATTTAAGATTTTTTTGGAAAACACAGCCCTGTTGGGTAACATCAAATCTGCTTTATATTATTTCCTGCTTTCACTCAGAAGATGATTATTTATGTACCATGTCATGTTTTTTATATATATAGATTTAATACTATAACAATTGTTAAATGCTTATTTCTTGTGAAAGTTATTGTCACAATCCTGGTACTGCTTTGCTAATGGAGGCATGTAAAAGTTAAAAACACACCACAGCCATTCTTAGCACATGTGCAAGGGAGGCTGCATCCATCTGCTTTTCTTCAAAAAGACTCAGGCCTGGTTTCATAGACAGGGCTTAGACTAAGCCAGGATTAGGCCATAGTTCAATTAGGACATTTAAGTCATATTTATAAATGTGCCTTAGAAAAAACATTACTGGTGTGCATCTTGAGACAAAACAAAGGCACTGATATATTTTAAGATCAGTCAGTGCAAGTTTCTTTCAGCTGAAACAGCTCAGAATTACATTTTAGTCTGGGAATAGGCTTAAGCCTTGTCTGTGAAACCGGGGGTCACAGTCCTGTCATCAGTACTTTTATGAACTAATGCAGAAAAACAGAAGAGAAACTCGTCTCATGTCATTCCACTGAACGCTAGCTAGAGGAGAGCCTTGGACTGGACCAGTGAACACAAGAAAAATAGTGTCTCAGTATACACACTATGCATGCTAAATGCTCAAACAGAAAGCTAAAGTGTATATTTTCTATGCTACAAGTGTCACCAAACTGCTCCGGGTGTGTGTGTGTTCACTGCTGTGTGTGTGCACTTTGGATGGGATAAATGCAGAGCACTAATTCCGAGTATGGGTCACCATACTTGGCCACATGTCATGTCACGTCACTTCACTTCAAATAAAATTGCAAAAATATGGACTGTTTACCATTGGTCGGTCAAACAGTCCCATCTCAAACTCATGCCAATGGATCTGTCAGCTCTGCTGTGTTGGTCTGGTCGAGATCCTCTCATACATCTGTACATTAAACCAGGTGCATAGTATTGTTTATCCTCCACAGTTTGACAGCAGACTTCTGTTGAGAGAAGTTTAATCTTCTGAGCATCAAGACAATGCCTTGATGGTGGAAGTCAGAGATATATAAGTTGGAATCAACCCAGGGTCTCTGGAAATACGTGCCTGTGGTGACATTTGATTTTACGTTGGTTCTTGCACATTTCCTGACACTTTCAAAGTGAAACGTCCAGTGAGTGGCACTTAAAACAAGTTCAGCTTTATCTGAAACAGATTATTGTGAGTCTAGCAACGTTTATTAAGTTGCTTGTTGTATGTCTCGCGGCAGTTCAGGAATGAAATATCCAGTGAGTGGCACTAAAAGGTTAATGCTCAGTTGTGTTTGAAAATAACATACAACTTGCACTAAACACCACACTAAACCTGAACTATAGTGTTAACAAAAGCAAACATGAGATGAGATAAAACACATTTCCTGAAGCAACAATGCTATTTTAGCTTGTCTTTGAGCTCCTTTTTCTTGAGACTCGTACCCAAGTGCATTGTGTACCAGGTGCGCTATCAAGCAAGTTTACTGTGTCAGAAAAGCCATACATACAGTATGCAGCTGGTTATGTGATGCAACCATTATAATGTATTAGTTTATGCACTATGGTAAAAGTATTTTCAGTTCATACCATTGGGCATTTAAATCTTTATAAATCAATAATCTGTAATCATAATTAGCATGAAAACAAATGAAATGTGTTGGTGTTGTACTCCCACTAGTGTTCATTTCAGCTGGAAACTTTAGTGAATTATATGTTTTTTGAGTTTTGCTGAAATGTAGCCAAGGTTTGTAGGAATACCCCACATACAGCATTTGATGGAGCCCAGCATTATTTTCTGTTATTCTGTTTGCTTATGTGTGATCAGTAATGAGGTTCCCACAGGAAGTTTTAAACAGGCTTGCATTAAGTCATGTTGGCACAGTGTGGGCAGCGTTCTTCTGGAGCATTGCACTGGGCAGTGTGTGTGCGCGCGCGTACTAATGGTCATGTAGTTGTGGGCGAGCGTTAGGGAATGCTAAAGCTCTTGCTGGACTCAAAGCTGCTGCCCACATCCTGCTTATGTTCTTTCTGATTCACCTTTCTCTTTCCACCCTGTGTCTCTAGCGATCATCATCTGTCCAAGATTCAGCCCACATCAAAGTGTTCCACACTCTTTTCCTGCCACCCCCTCTCTTTCTCTTTTTTGCTGTCCATTTGCATTCATCTGTTTGTAACAGCATCATAGAAAGGAATGTCCTCTGGATAATCGGACATGGCCTTGACTTGCACATGCTAAATGTAGAGTATCTTCAGCCAGCTAAGAGACCGTTATCATTATTCTGATATATATGTACATACATATGTATCCATAACCACATAATAATATATGGCATAATACAATATAAAACATGACCAACACTCATATATAGAGGGTGCACCGAGTCACAAACAAACACTATCATGGTAGCACACACAGCAGTAATATAATAAAATGAATAACACCAAAAATAGTATATACATAATACCAAAAAGTATCAATCCATTTTACATTAACTATTTTGCTATTTTTACTTTATTTGTGCCCTGTGTATTGTTATGCTTATTAGAATCATTATTATCAATGTGTTAATGTTACTCTCAGCCAATGCTAATGTTACTCTGGTAATGTTACTCTGTTGTGCCCTTCTCTTGAACAATATTTTTTCTGCTTTCAGATGGAGAAAGTAGAGGCCGATCTGATTCGCTCTAAATCTTTACGAGAGAAGCAGTCTAAAGAGTTCAGTTACCAGTTGGAGGAGCTGCAGCGAAGATACGAGCAGCAGGTCAAACTTTTCTTCAAATCCATTTGCGTTACATTAAGTGTGACTTAACAATTTTCCTTTTGGTAGAAATGTAGACGAACAAAGCATTTGCTCAGACTTCAGCGTTATTTCGTTGTGTGACACAGGTTATATTCAAATGAAATCATCTAGATGATTCCTCTAGATGACTGGATGGGTTGGCGCAGAATCAAATAGATTTATTTTCTCATTTTAAGGTCCCTTATCATATTCCATTCAGTCTCCACTTCCTCCTGATTAAAAATGGAATGTGTTCATCATTTAATCAAAGTCTTGTTAATTGATAAGATGCTGGCTTTTTAAGGTTTTTACTTCTGACGGGAATGTGTCAGTTATCTTTTCTTATTTCTTTTTTAAGATAAAAATGGCAAATATTGAAGTCATCTCACAATCCTAACACATTGCTAGCAGTATATATATAGCTTAATTATACAATAGAGATAGAAAGACGATGGAAGAGTGGTGTTTAATTGGGATGTATAGTTGGGGCCAGGAATGGCATACATTTTAGCAAACACAATGCTTGCTGCCAAAGAGACATACTAAGTTGAGAGTTAGCATGCAAAGCTTTGCTATTCAGACTGTTCAGACATGACTGTCCCATAAACTGAATCAGATCACTAAATGATGCACACACAAAAGGGTAACACTTTATTTTAAGGTGTCCTTGTTACACATGTTACATGTACTTACTATTGTAATAACAATAAATTATGCATAATTACATGTAAATAACCCTAATCCTAACCCTAACCATATAGTAAGTACATGTAGTTAATTAATATTACTCGGTACTTAAATATATATTTGCATTGTAACACCTTAAAATACAGTGTAACCGAAAAAAGTTATTATTATTGTTATTATCATTAGAGCTAAATGTGTGAAATATCGCAAACAACAACAAATAATAATAATAATAATAATAATAATAATTGGTCTGACAATTAGCACATTTAGCAACTCTCTCCCCTCTTCTTAACACACGTGTTGCGTCAGTTATAATTGCTGTGATCATATCACTAGAGAAAATAATAGCAATTTTAATGAAACTGTGGCAGATAAGGTTGCCAAGGTAACAAGCCCTCAAATATGTTGAGTGTCTAAATTGATTTGTTAAGTTCAAACTGTAATGTCACTCACCCAGAGTCATCCAGGTCATTTTTCATCCCAAAATCAAAGAAATATATTTGCTTAAAGAAAATGTCCGTTTAAAAATTCTATATGATATTTCAAACAGATTTTTAATAAAATTTTTGCATGATAATTAAGTATATCCTCCACAAAAAAAACCCTGAAAGGTCCATGTAAAAGTTTACAGACATTTCCTTAAACCCCAAAACACAACACAATGCAATGTGAAATAATTGAAAATATGGGTTAACCCTGATGGAAACATAAACATGGAAAAGTCAAACACATTGGACCCTATGTTTTATGGACATTTCTTAGAGTGCATTATCATAATTTAAGAAATTTGTCGTCTTAATTCAAAAAAAGATATATTATTTAAATGTCACAATGCAAATAATTGTATTGCCTTTAACTATGCTTCATAACTTTGGCCTGAAACTAACTCACTTTGGCCCCTGTACTCACTTACTGACTACACAATATTGAAACATTACAATAATACATTTGACTGATTTGTCAAGCATTTAGGAATCACTGGGAAGCATCTATTAGCATATGTTATTCTGAGAGCAACTTTGTAAAGGTTTTTAAAGTTCGTAAAGATCTAGTTGATTGACCCCTCAAGTTACTGAGCTGAGATGTTTATTGCTGGTTTAATGAGTGTACTGTGGTCTGAGGGTCACTTTAGCCATTCATGTGGACACAAAGAAACATTCCCCAGGATTCCTATCAATGGGACTTTAAAAGAGTCCATTTCTATAGAAGTGTTGTTTCTCTTTGACCTCCTCGCCATTTGATGTCATGCCGGCTCGAGTGCCGACACCGAGCTGATGTCTGAGGTCACAACTAGTAGGAAGTTACGCAGTATATGACATTAACAACATCCCACTCACAACTGTGGAGGCTGTGTTTGGAGATGGCAACCTATCCTATCAATTAACATCAACCAAACTGTCCATCTCATGATCTCTTTCTTTTTCATTTTCATGTTTTCTTATGCAAAAAAGCCGCACACAAACAAATAGACAGAATTATCCTTTTTGGAGTTTCTGTACTCTGAATAATAGAATATATTTTCCGCCACTCTTCTTTCTTCAAACAGAACCCCTACTGAGTGCCGCCAAGCTTCCCTCCTCTCCGATACCACACTCTTTCCTTGGGGAGCCTGCTTCAGTCGCCCACCGCCCCATGACCTCAACGCTGGCGCTCTAGGAGGGGGCGCTAATCACATCTTCCCAGTGACAGCAGCCATTCAGCACTGGCGCTTTAAGAACCCGGCACCCAGCAGCCCTTTCTGTGACGTTTCAGTGTTTTCAATCTCTCCCCCACCCTTCGCTTTCCCACTGTCATATCGCCATATATTTGGCTTGGATTTTCACCCTACGTCGAAAAAAATTAACTCAGAATTGTCAAAACCAAAGCCTTGCTTTGTCGCATGTCCGACAAGTGCTGTGGGACGGGTTTATCCCATCACAGCAAGATGTACACGGGGCTTTAAACTAAGGTAATCACTGATCACGGTGTATTCATCTGTCAAGACGTGTATATATTGCAAACTGGATGGTCAGATTGTAGTGTACCTCCTAACAGAGACCTCAGAATCAGCATGTTTACCCGAGGTTAGCATATTAATGCATGGCGTGATATGAAGAAATCTGTCCTATTCCTTTAAAACCGGAGGGTTGCGTCCTTTGGCGGTCCCTGATCAATTAGTTGAGGCTCTTTCTGTTGGCTGTTCGGTTTTGCCCTATTAGAGATGTCTGCTTGCATCCATGTCTCTTCCTCTACAGAAATCGATAAAGCTGGAGGATGAGGAATCTTCTCCCTAAATCTTACTTCAGCTTCAAAATTCACTGAAATTGGAAATGCCATGGGACTGTTTGAAGCGTCTTTTGTGGCCTTGTGCCTGATTGGCTGGGGGAATCGAGCTGAAATCCCATTCGTCACCTACACTCAATAGCACCACAGCAGCCTCTAGCTGGCAGGCCAGGTAGGGTGCCGAGCCGCACAATGTGGGGGGATTAGCTTGAAAACTGTGGGGACCAGGCCTCTCGCTGCAGGATAGCTGGGAGATGGGGGCTGGACCGGCCAAGGTCACCGTCTCCCATCCAGAGGAGAGTTGGAACGGACCTTGGGAACCGTTGGCGCTGCCTCTCATCGCCAGGCTCGGCTCACCGCACAGCAGGTGCAAGTCAGCGAGATAATACTGCTGCTAGCTGTGTTCTTTCAATATTTTCCTCCTTGCTTTCAATGCTGACCGCATTTTTCTCTGAAAAAAGAAGTTAGCAGGGATGCCGGGCGGATTGGGATTTTTTTAGGCTCTTAATTTTCCATTTTTGTCAAAGCGCAACACTTCGGATAAGGTTTCAGAAGTAACAATAAGTGGTTATTAAAGTTGCAGTACATCCACCATGACGTTATACTGTATGGACAGACAAGAAATTTCAAATGAATTTAATTAATGAATGAAGTGTTTTTCTTTCTTTCTTTCTTTCTTTTTTGAGCATTCTTTTGAAATAAAATAGGATTACAGGTAAAAATCTGCAAACAGATAATGTGTTAATTTCTTGCTTCCTCGTCTTTAATTACAATCATGGCCATAATGTCAAGGCCTTTTATTATTATTAATTTAGTTTTTTTTTGCCCAGTGCTGTGCCACTGGCCTTGACAGTACGCTTTTTTCTAACGAGAGCTGAAAGAGAGGCTAGCTTGTCGTAATTAGCGCAAAAGTGGGAGGACAACAACATGTGAGATCATAGTGACGCAAAAACTTGCGTAGGCTTCTTTTGTTGTGAGGCAAACGTGAACTTTTTTCTTCGCTGAGCCATGCACAAGTTGTCATGACGACAGGGATGTTCTGCTGATGAAGTCTTACTTCTTGTTGTCCAATCAGATTGTGGAACTGAAACTGCAGCATGAACAGGAGCGGACGCACCTACTCCAGACACACAATGCTGAGAAGGACAGCCTGGTCCAGGACCACCAGCGGGAAATCGATAGTTTGGACAAGCAGGCGAGGGCCGCCATGGTCCAGCAGCAAATGCAAACCCTGGAGTGGAGGAAGCGCGATGCTCAGGTAGGGGGTCCCTTCCTTTCCGTCGCTTCACTATTTTGTTTTTCTAATTAGGATAATGTTACAATTGATGGCTATTTTACACTGTGTATTTTATTTCATTATTGCATTTTTATAAGTTCCACTACATAGAATACCGTTTACAAGGTACTTAAAAAAATATAGTATTTCGCGTACTTTTTCGCAAAACTGTTGTCATGTTTTTATTGTACCGTGTGGGGGAAAAAAACAAGGATTTAATTAGGAAGAATTCTAAAACGCAAACTTATTGGGCATTATTTTTATGTGCAACTTTCCACTTGGGAGAATTCCTTAAAAATTCATTGAAAAAAGTGACTGAAACCACAGGATGCTGGATGAAAAAGGTAAATTCCCCAACCCGTTGCCGCTGTGGCCTTTTATTGTAAACCGTAGGGTGCATTCTTCTTTTCTTGGGTTGTTTATATTGAGTTTAGTAGTATCTGTGCACCACCACTGAGTTCTGGTTTTGTCGCTACGGTGTAGGTAGCATTTATCTGCTAATAAGAGCTATTCTCTAATATCTCAAACTACTGGAACAGGCGTATGTCATTTAGAGAGTATTAATGAGCTCTTTAGCCATAAAACCTCCATTTTGGTCATCAGCGGGTTTCTGGTGCCTGTTGTGCCAATTGCCCCGTCCGCCGCTTCCCTCTCCAGCGCTTTTATATGGTGTCATAACAGCTACAGAAAACTTGAAAAAAAAAAGCTACTTGAAAATGAGTGTTATGGCCACAAGCCCAAAACAAGAGCTGAATGCCAATTGTTATATTGAATGAGTTTTATTTTGAAGTGCAAAAATTCTGTAGTTATGTCTTTATTTCTTCAGTTTCGTGCAGCATGGCTTGACAATACACCCGCAAGAAAAACTGGAAGCTACTGCATAGTTGACAACAACAGCTGGTAAAATGCTATAACTATCTGTCCACAAAAAAAGTTTGAAATGTAAAAATACACTGTAGTTGGTGAAAAAACAGTGGTCAGAATCTACACTTTCACTTATTTTCTCTTTCATCAGCCTGCACGCATTAAGTCTTGTTCACACTGAGCGATTTTATCACTGGGGTTCGTCAGGTCGCTGTACTGTTGGTCTCTAGTGAGCGTTGCTACTGCTGGATGATCTAATGTTATTAGTAAGCTGAGAGTGGAGAAGTAATTAATTCTATTTTAACAAGGATTGATATCCTGATAACATATAATGAACATGATGAACTGTTATCAATACACAAAAACGTGGTGAAATCACTGTAACAAAGTTCGTAGTTCGGGAAGAAGGAGGCGGGAACCGGCGAACATTCAAACAAAACTTTAATAATAAAATAAACACAAAACAGGTGTTTTGTGCGCGGACGACTGTCGCGCACAAACAGAACCAAAACAAAAAATAAAGTCCAGGTCTGGTCCTCTCTCGTCCATTAAAAACAATGCACTTATTGTGTACATACATATTTTTACGTTGTACTTACATTTGAAAATACCGTCCTGTAATTGCATGTGTAATTACAATTAATTTCTGTAGTTACATCTATAATTGACCCTACCTCTACCCCTTAAACCTAACCATACCACCAAACCTGTCCATAACCTCACCCGTGTCCCGGTCAATAGCAGCAAAAGTGTTTTGCAGTTCAACATGAACACAATGGTACATGGTGCCTAACAATTCATTATTTTATTATTAAGTACATAGTAGTGCTGGGCGGTATACCGGTTCATACAGAATACCGATGTTTATTTTTGTTATTATATGAATTTTTAAAATACCACAATACCGGTGTATGTCGCTTAAACAACGTTTGGAACGCGACACTGTTTGAAAGGGGTCCCTTTTCACTGTTGCACTGTGGTGAGGGAACAGCTGTATGTGTTACTAAGCTGTATGTGTTGATTTTATCAGACGATGCCGCGATTATAAGTGAGAGTGACTCCTGGTTAACATTTAAAAGGGGTCGTGTTTAGTCACTATTTAGTGTGGTATTTTTTGACAATATTCACTCATCATGACAGTAAAATAGGGCATTCTAAGTCAATATACTGCAGTATTTCCTCTCTCAATCAGTAGAAAATATGGTTAACACCCGGTCATGCATGAAAAAAAAATACCGTCATGTACCTTGAAACTGGTATAATTTTGAAAAATACCGTGATATAAATTTTTGATCATACTGCACAGCACTAGTACATAGTATTTAAAGACACCTAATATAAAGTGGGACCCTTTATTATACATATTTTGAGTAATTTAAGACATTGTCCCGCGAGCGTGAGGTCTGACTTTCCCGGAGAAGTGCAGTGAGCGGCAGAGTAGCAGCGCATTCAGTTGGCCGCACCGCAACAGACTCGTCAATAAATTTTTTTAATGGATTTTTTACTAACTACTATTAATTAAGCTACCTGTGAATTAAACAATTATAAATGCTATAAACATATATTGTAGTTCCCCTAACTCCACAACAAATTCTGTAAATTTAATGGTATTCATAACAGAACAGGACTGAAAAATATGAATATAAAACAAACTATATTGGCATTCATTATAAACAACATTTATTATAAATGTCAGGCTAAACTATTTAATTTAAAGTGTAACTAACACACACACACACATATATATTTATTTATATATATATATATAATTTAATAGGTAATATTTGTCTATAGATTGTGTTTTTGCTGATTGAGAATTGCTGCATGATTTGATTTGATTTGACTTGATTTGATTTGATCTCCAGACATGTTAATGTCTCAGACACTTACAAAACAAAGAGTCATTTTATTTCATTTAGACACACTGTATGAACAACAGATGCTTAATTCTGCCATTTAAATCCACTAGTACGTTTCTTTGCGATTTCGTCTTGACAAATTCCATGTTTTTTTCAGTAATGTAACATGGAGTTCAAACAGCATGGGAGAACATCTGAAATCCGTGGAGTATAGCATCATACCGCTCTGATCGGCAAATTAATGATGCTGTCAAACTTTTAAAGAGCTTGATTCCCCAGTAAGAGATTAGAACACAGAAAATGAAGGCGGACATGGCATAGGAGATCAGGCCTGCTTTCTGATGTGCCAAAAACAACAAGCTTGTTGACGGCGGTCACGTTGTCTCTTGCACCAGCAGGGGGTTTGGATTCAGCCGTTTTGGGTTGTCATGCCGCCCAAGTCATCTCAGAGCTGTAATCTAGGCAAAGGGTGGCTGCTTTGCAGGAGCTCAAATAGAGCACATTTTTTAAAAGATTTGGTTTGGTTTTATAATTCCCATACTCCCGTTTGTGTTATTTCATAGTATTTTGAAATGTAGAAGAATGAGTTGTCTAGACTTGTAACTGGTAATGTACATTCCATGATTGTTTCAATTACCTCTCTAGAACGAGAGTGGAAGCTCATCCAACTCAGTCATGCTGCATATCCAAAAGTCATCGTTCAGATTCTTTTTTTCCACATGGTTGACACAATGGACTGTTTGCCAAACCACGGCTGGTTTTAAGCAGTTGTCTAATGACATTGTCTTGATTTCAGCTGCTCTTTTCAACTCTGGAAAACACAAAACAGCACCATCATGAGTCCGTCCATCCAGCTGTGATGGGTCACGGAAGATGGGCTCCAGCAGACTGGCTCTCAGCACCAGATGGGCCCTCGATGATGAAAAGGGTTTTAATCTCTGGCCAGACATCACTGAAGCAGAGCACGCTCAGACGCTTTTCACTGGGCTTCACGTTGAACGCTTAAAGACATGCAAATGCATTTCAGCCGAAGATTTGGATCGCACCGTTCGTCTTTCATCCAGAATGGTGCCATAGTCCTTGAAAATGCAAATTGAGGAGCATGCCACATATAATACCTCTGAAATCACAGGAACAGGGACCGGCATACTTTGTCTTATCTGTACCCGTCTTTTTTTCCGTAATCTAGGCAAAGGGTGGCTGCTTTGCAGGAGCTCAAATAGAGCACATTTTTTAAAAGATTTGGTTTGGTTTTATAATTCCCATACTCCCGTTTGTGTTATTTCATAGTATTTTGAAATGTAGAAGAATGAGTTGTCTAGACTTGTAACTGGTAATGTACATTCCATGATTGTTTCAATTACCTCTCTAGAACGAGAGTGGAAGCTCATCCAACTCAGTCATGCTGCATATCCAAAAGTCATCGTTCAGATTCTTTTTTTCCACATGGTTGACACAATGGACTGTTTGCCAAACCACGGCTGGTTTTAAGCAGTTGTCTAATGACATTGTCTTGATTTCAGCTGCTCTTTTCAACTCTGGAAAACACAAAACAGCACCATCATGAGTCCGTCCATCCAGCTGTGATGGGTCACGGAAGATGGGCTCCAGCAGACTGGCTCTCAGCACCAGATGGGCCCTCGATGATGAAAAGGGTTTTAATCTCTGGCCAGACATCACTGAAGCAGAGCACGCTCAGACGCTTTTCACTGGGCTTCACGTTGAACGCTTAAAGACATGCAAATGCATTTCAGCCGAAGATTTGGATCGCACCGTTCGTCTTTCATCCAGAATGGTGCCATAGTCCTTGAAAATGCAAATTGAGGAGCATGCCACATATAATACCTCTGAAATCACCATAAGAGAACAGGGACCGGCATACTCTGTCTTATCTGTACCCGTCTTTTTTTCCTGAGCAAAGCTCACTAGCAAATGATTTCACTTTGACAGTGGTTCAATCACCAAGTCACTGTTGGTTTCGAGAAGCCATTCTACTGGACTACTATATCCAGTTGTATCGGGTGGATCACCTGAGCTTCGTTGTCTGTACTCCATTGGTTTTCCTCGCATTGTGTGTAGCTGCTCATTTGCATAAACTGTACTAAACTGTAAAACCATCTTTGCACTGAAGTCATGCTGGCATTGGCATCTCGCTTTAAAAATGAGTGACTTCTAATTGTCTGATCTGTCTTCTAATTGTATGCGGTGTAAACACCATTTAAGGCATGGGATTGACAAGCACACTTTTAAAAAAATAAATGAGGTTTTCACAGCAATGCCACTGAAGAACCATTTTTGGTTCCCCAATAAAAAAAATGGAAAAGAACCATTTTTTGGAAGTGTGAAGAACATCTAAAGAACCTTTTGTGGAATGGAAAGATTCCACGGATGTTAAGGGCTCTTCATAGGAACCATAGATGCCGAGTGAAGTGGAACAATTCTGACAAGAAGTACTGTTCCACTGAGGAAGTGCTGTAGGTGAATTTGTCCCCTTACAATGATTTAAACCTGTCTGGTCCTATTTGCCGAAGAGTAAAGGCCTGCAAGTTTTGTGTGTTTTGGACAGTGTATGCATATTTTCATTTTTGTATTTTGTTTCTCTTGGTTCTTAATGAATATGTGCACAAATAACTGAATATATCACAGTCTGTCCTACATTCCTCTCTCTCAGTTCGTTTGAATTAAATTATTTTGTTGAACTGTTGAAGTTACATCATACGTGATGCGACATTCTCAGTGGTTATTGCCTTTCATTTTCTGTGCTAGTTTCTGAGCTTCTTTTCATAAAAGCACATCCAAGCCCATCAAAGATGCATCAGAAAATTCTTCCCAGAGTCCAGTTTAAGAGGGAATTATAGATTAAAGGCTCCTCCGAGCCGAGATCTAATAGCTTTGTGCCGTTGCAGCAGCATGTGGGCTGGTGCTGCGCCGCTCTGGCCTTATTGGACCCGCGCACGCAGTCTTGGCATCTGGGTGTTTGTGCGACACGGCTTTGAAGTTTGCTGCTATTCCCCAAGTGGCCGCAAAACAACTTCAGATGCTTTTCCGACAGATGTGCCACGTGATGCACTTAGCAGTCTCCTCCCAGGGATGTTTGGGAGCGCGAGGAGCAGACGAGGGACTGCCAACATGTCAGACTCTACCACACGCCACCGTCTGCGCTGCGAGGGTTAAACGCTTTGGGAGCACAGATTATTTGATATCATTATTATGGACATGGTGTGCTGGAGTATTAATGGCTGTTAGCGTCAATTGTGCTGTTAATTGATGACGTACACCATATCTTTTTAAAATATTTAAAGTGTCAAATGGTGTTTAAAGAGAATATGAGAGTTGGAGTCTCTATACTTCATTAATAAATGTCCACCCCATACCTAAACTGAACAACTACCTTACTAACTATTGATAAGCAGCAAATTAGGAGTTTGAAGTCATAGTTAATAGTTAGTTAATAGTGAGAATTGAACCTTAAAATAAAGTCTGACTGAAATACGTTGAATTACAGAAGAGCAGTGTGAATGCAGTTTTATGTTAAGGGTCTGGTGGCTTAGAAATACGTTGTGCCCTGTTACTACTACTAGCAGTGAGTATCGCTACTTATTCTCCATAACTCTGTCCATTTGTATTCAAGTTTCAACCTTCGGTCAGTGTGTCAGACGGTTCTTGACTCTCAGAACGAGGTCTCTGACAGGTCTGTCAAGGGCTAATTCCTGTGGTAATGCCTCTTGATTCCTTCTGTTTTTTTGTAATTCATCTACTCTTTTTCACTCTCTTTAACGTTAATGCAAAAGCACATTGGTAAGTGGTCTCAGTGAGGTTTTTCATCTTCCTGAAATGAGAAATGGCAGTGGTACCTCATCCCCATGGGTAACTGACCTTTGATTTGCGCTAATTTTGCTCATTAAATCAAACCGCCGAGCTTTGATGTTGAACTCTTGTGGCTCAGAGATCAGAGGCTGTGGTGTCTGTTTTCCTCTTCCTGGCTGGAATGGGCACAAATGCTCCGCTCGTCCTGCTTGGCTTGTTTCGCTTATCCTCTTTCTCTCTATCCGGACTCTTCTGTCTTTTTTCACTTTGCATTTGTTTCTGTTTTACAGCCTAAATGTGTTGAACTCCCAGATTCAGTATTCCATAAACACATCATCTGTTCCATGAATGGGTGCATCTTAACGGATTTACAAATTTCGTTGTTTGTGTTTCTCACCAGACCATCTCTGATCTGGAGGTCCAGGTGCATTCTCTGAGGAAGGAGCTGTTGGCAGCCCACAGTCAGAGGAAACAGCAGCTGACGGAGTTGGGTGTGCTGCGGGAGGAGGAGCGACAGCGGGCCGCTCGGGACCAGCAAGCAGCTCTGGACCGTCTGCGGGCCGAGATGGATCAGGTGCGGCAGGACCTGGAAAGAACCCACAAGGCTGAAAGAGAGCTGGCCCAAGAGAAGGTTGGTGTGAAATGCAGGCAATGTATTTTTGGCATTCTAGGTTGCAATTCAGGTCGCTCAAGCCACCTGCACGATTTGTATAATGTGACAGGCCGGTCATCATTAGCCTTGTTCTAAACCTTATTGAGTTACTGTCTAAATAAGAAGCTCAATTTGTAGACAGCAACTTGGATGCTCTTACACTTAACACAAAGATTCAAGTACTACTCTTATGCAATTGATACTAACCATGGATATAAAGTATTAATACATACATGCCGCCATCTTGGAGTGGTCAACAGGGCTTGTTTGAATAGAAGTAAGTAGTATTGCTTTTGGCTGGAAGCATATCATTGCATAATAAAATGACTGTCTGGGTGCTAATCTTCCCAACGTTTGTCATGACACATTCATATTGTAGAAAACTGTATTTGGAGGTTACAACAAAAAAGGGAAGTCACAGGAATTGTGGGACAGGCATAATTTATTTCTGGCACTACCAATTATTTTCTTTTGATATTATTTATAATATGCAGGATTATCAGATGTTTATAGCAGAACAAATCCTGTGAAAATCAGTTGGAAAAGACAGGATCTGTCAAATCACTGTTATGTGTTAATTAAAGAATCTTGGCCTTTCCAACATGTTTTCCACGACATTCTAATTTATTGAGATGCACCTGTAGATGTATTGCCATGAGCTAATGGGGTGTCTGTGCATTAATATTTACGATTCCCATGTTTCTGATGTTAGCATGTTGCTATGTTATGATCACACTAGACTTTGAGCATGCACAATTTCTTTGGACGCTGCAACCATAGATCTGTATAAGTAGATGCCCTATTAGCGGCTGTTTCTGTGGGCCACTATATGTAAGCCGCCCGCCATATTGCAATGTCTGTGAACACTCGAGAGCAAGTTGCTGGTGCATCTGCACTGCAACTTTAGTTATGCACATTTATATATGCGTTACACGCATTTATATATTCAGTAGACTTCAGAAGATGCTTTTGCTAAACTAACACAATACAACAAGACACAGCATTTCGCTAAGAAGGCATTTAAAAGGGACTTTAGTTTAAAAACCTGTAATATTGAGTTAATACATATTAAAAACACAAACCAACACATTCTTACCTGTGAAACGTTAACCAGTTTCTTCAGGAATTAAATTTTATGCGTTTTTACAACCAGGTCCTGAACAATGTTGTTGCATATTGAAACTCATTGATTGTTATTTTGAGTGACGACATAGACCGTTCCAAGATGGCGGACGCGTCAACGTATCTGGAGCGGTCGAATGTGGCATCTACTGTATACATTTCTATGGTTTCAATGGTTTTGATATGATGGCATGCATCTTTTTAAAAACTTAAATTCAACTCATAACAAATAAGAATAAATCCAAAATGTAAAAACATACAATCTACTACACTTTCCTCCAGCACTGTAGTTTTAAATTGATGTTTTTTTCAATCTTCTGTTGGTCACACGGTTTCGGTTTCACGTGATATGGAAGATTTCACCAACTTGAACTTTGGAATGCAGCAAAATGCGAAACAACTTAGCATGAGATGCATTTCCACACTCCTGCATTCGCATGTGTATGAATGGAAGTCAATGGAATGAAATCAGTAAGTTTTTTCAGACTCAAATCTCATTCAGTTCAAATATTGAGATGTGAGAATGATGGTAGAGAAGAAGATTTTGAGAAAATTATTTCAGAAGACTATGAATATAGAGCGTGGACTTTTTTTTAGGTGTTTATAGAACTGTTCTGATTCTCCAGTATGATTGCTATGTCTATGTAAGTTACTCAGTGTTAACGTCACACTTCACATGTTCCACAATCAATTTCCAAAAGCCAGGATTGCTTGTATATGATCAGACTCTGTTTCTGGAGAAAAAAATTAATTAATTAATCACATGCACCTGTTGAGCACGCAACAAATAAAGTTAAACTTATAAACAGATGTATGAATACACAAGACTAGCATCTCACCTAATCACGTGTGTTGCGTGTGTATACACAAACGCATTCGCACATGTTCATTGATGGGCTGTGTTGGCTTGAACTCCAGCGCTGAGGGAATAGATCACTTAGTATTTAATTAAACACATTAGCCCCTCTTTGCCCCGGCTCTATAAAGGTTGAGCAAGCAGACTTGGGCGACTATACCGGAAATCCTGCATCCTTTCTGTTTTTAAAGCTCTTGATTCCAGCCGCAGAAACGAGGGCTGGAAAGCGGCTGTAATCCAGCACAGGTTGGCCAGGAACCGGCTAAAGGTGGTATTGATCAGAGGGTAATCCTGATTAGGCCCATCAAAGCGATTAGTTTTCATTAAACTCGTGCACCGCTGCTGACTGCACCCTCCCCCAGGACATCTGCGGCACATTAGCGTGCCATTTGGCCTCTTCATAAATCCTGGGCCTACATTTTGGAACCATATGTGAGTACATTGCTGCACATAAATCCCGTCTGAAGAGAATTCCGCCTCGCTTTTCCACTCTCAGGCTGACACGTAAGGCTTGTTTACAAAATCAGTCTCTGTTTCTGCCACCCCTCATCTGATACTCATCCTGACCTGCGGCTGAAAACTTCCTCTGAAGAGACTTCAACAAAGTCTGTCTCTGAGACTGATTGACACACTTCAAACTAGCGCTGCCAAAGTTAATGTGTTATCATGTTTTAACACTGTTACATTTTATTCAGTTAACACATTCATCATTTGATGAAAAATAAGACTTGTTAAGTTTAGAAAATAAAGCTTGCTTAGGGGCTGTTCACACAAAATGCGTTTTTCCATTCCAATGCACAACTTTTGTCCATTGTTTTCTATGTAAACATGCACTGGACGGATGTGTATGACCATTGCGCTCGTGTGTTTTGCAGTGTCTCTCACATGTCAAGTTAAAAGAATGTCAGTTCCAAAACAGTAGGCCAATCAGAAGACCACAGAGGCGGGGCAAGCATTGCAAGTTTTTGTTTACAGTAGCAAGTTGCTGTGCCAACTGTTTTATTTGATGGCAACATGGCGGAGGAGGCATTCTGCTCTGCATTTTGTTTAAAAACCATTCCTGAGCACTGCATCTCGCATTATAGACACAAAGACGTGTTCACTATGAACAGCCCCTTAGTCTTTCATCAATGCTTCTTCAACCTCTCAAATTTCCAGTTTAGCCCACTTTTAAAAATTCTATATACAATTTTTAAAATCAGTCAAGTTGTGAGTGCATAAAAAGATGAAAAACAACCTAAGATGTCAATGCAGCCCAGTTGAGAATTTAGCTAAAGTACTAAGACCATAATGACCCTTTGAAGAAGGCACCTTGTGTCTCAAAGGAAACGGTTATTAACTGACAAAATTTGCCACATAATGGTGTTGAGTCTTCAAGTTGGTGAGAACATTATCATGTATTCTGAAAATTATCATTCATATGTAGCAAGAAAACATACGTGTGAGGTATTCAGGGATATTTCACCAAAAATAAAAATTCTTTTTTTTGCACTCACAATCTTCTTCCAAACCCACTTACATTCTTCAGTGGAATACATAACTGGAGTGACAGTTAAACATCTCCTTTTGTGTTTCATGAAAGGCAGAAAGTCATACCGGTTTGAAACTTGAAGATGAGTAAATGATGACAATTTTCATTTTTGGGAGAACTGTCCCTTTAAGGCATTTCTCACTGAGCGATGCAGATTAGTCATAAAGAGAAACACAACAAATGGATGCTCATATGTATTCTACGTAAGGCATGACTCTTGTGAGGTAAGTAGTGTCATGATTACTATTACAGATGTAGATAAATATGGCATAATGAGACAGATGATGTTAGTGCTGGCCTGTGAGAGTGACCAGGCTATTATAATGCAAGGTAACGGGAGGTAAACCGGCTCTCTGATCTCTCTCTGGCCAGAGGCGCAACGCCAGACTCATTCCTCCAGAGTAAAGCTGTGTTATCCTCTGAGGATTAACAAAACATCTGACTCACACACATATACATACGTCTCATTTTGCCACTGTTTCATAGCTCACCATTGCAGTCCAGTACATGAGTCATCCGTGGTGTTCGCAAAGTCAATCACTATTACTCATATTTAGAATTAGAACTTTGAACAAACCTCTAGCCCTATACTAAATTTTGGCGCCATTTGTGCTACAAACATAAATTATTTCTTAATTGACTCTTTTTTTATGCTATCAGACATATGATTTTTATCTGGTGGACAATAAAATGGACAGAAAAATCCCATAAGTCCCCTGCCTTTGAATTGTGCATAGACTTTTGATGTGATAGTTGGTAAAAAGATATACAGGTGCATCTCAATAAATTAGAATGTCGTGGAGAAGTCCCAAGGGTTGCGGGTTCGAGTCTCGTACCGGCAGGGATTGTAGGTGGGGGAAGTGAATGTACAGCGCTCTCTCCCACCTTCAATACCACGACTGAGGTGCCCTTGAGCAAGGCACCGAACCCCCAACTGCTTCCCGGGCGCCGCAGCAAAAAATGGCTGCCCACTGCTCCGGGTGTGTGTTCACGGTGTGTGTGTTCACTGCTGTGTGTGCACTTTGGATGGGATAAATGCAGAGCACTAATTCCGAGTATGGGTCACCATACTTGGCCACATGTCACGTCACTTCTCACTTCACTTCACTTCTTATTTCAGTAATTCAACTCAAATTGTAAAACTCGTGTAATAAATAAATTCAGTGCACACAGACTGAAGTAGTTTTGACTGGCCAGCAAACTCACCAGCCCTGAACCCCATAGAGAATCTATGGTGTATTGTCAAGAGGAAAATGAGAAACAAGAGACCAAAAAATGTAGATGAGCTGAAGGCCACTGTCAAAGAAACCTGGGCTTCCATACCACCTCAGTAGTGCCACAAACTGATCACCTCCATGCCACGCCGAATTGAGTCAGTAATTAAAGCAAAAGGAGCCCCTACCAAGTATTGAGTACATGTACAGTAAATGAACATACTTTCCAGAAGGCCAACAATTCACTAAAATTGTTTTTTTTTATTGGTCTTTTGAAGTATTCTAATTTGTTGAGATTTGTTGAGTTTGTTAAATGTGAGCCAAAATCATCACAATTAAAAGAACCAAAGACTTAAACTACTTCAGTCTGTGTGCATTGAATTTATTTAATACACGAGTTTCACAATTTGAGTTGAATTACTGAAATAAATTAACTTTTCCACGACATTCTAATTTATTGAGATGCACCTGTAGTATAGTAGTTTTAGGCTCTTTTTGTTAAGGCTAGTAGGCAACCACGCAAATGCCTTAGCATCCTATCATTGTGAAGACAAGAAAGCACAACTGCACTGACATTCTCTTCAGAAAATGTAAAAACTAGTTTCTCCTTGTTGCATGATAGTAGAAACGTTACTAAGATAAATCCTATTGGTTTCACAGATTATTAGCCAGAATGCTTTAAATGCAGCTAATGATTTAGCCTGGTACGTTATCTCTCCCCAACTGCGTCAGAGCTTCTTTTTTTTTGTATGTTTCAGAGGGAAAAGTTTAGCTATTTTCATTTGGAAGTTTTTAGGCTTTTAGATTTGTAGTGACTTGGCATGTTTCTAAGCTGAAATTTCTTATTCTTTTGATGGCGAGAGAAATGCTGTCCTCGGCAGTCAGCCGCTCCTGAAATGGCCAGCCAGGGTTTGAAGACAGATCCCAGAGAAAAGGGAACGAGAAATCCATTAAATCCATGAATGGGTTTTCATGAAAGACACAGGCTTTTTGAAGCGGAGCTTGTGGCATAAAATAATAAGAAACAGAATATCAGAAGCGATAAGATCATGTGTTAGATTGTTCCAACGTCAGACGCTTAGCGAAAAGAAAGGAAGATGAAAGTGAATTTATTCCAGTCTCTGTTAACAACAGAGGTTTATCTGGCTGTGGCTAGTGTGTGCGCGAGTGTGTGTGTGTGTGTGTGTGTGTGTGCGTGTGTGTGCGCGCAGACACCAGTACCCAATCTCCATCCACCACAGAGAACCCTGGGAGCCTTGTTCCTCCAGATAAACCTGACTTCTCTCTGCAGCTCACAGCCAGTGCTTCTGATGCTCAGATGTTCTTTGTACTTTCTTCTTCTTTTAGCTTTGGAGTAACGGCTATACAAATCACTGCTTCCTGTCCTGAATTCCTACGGATTCAGCCCTTTTCATGTCTTCTTTATTTTAACGGCAGATTCCTCAACAAAATCTGCCAGTCAGAAAACGTATTAAGTTCAAAGCTGATTTTCAGATCAGCATCCCTCTTTAATCACTGTATACAGTTCGATTGGGTCCAAAGAGCGAATGTGTTTTTGTTATAATACCTCGTGCCATATATGTGAATATTAACTCATATTTTCTAGCTTGAGAAACTAAGGGTGCTTTCACACTAGCACTTTTTGTGCGCACCCGGGTTCGATTGACGTCAGAGTTTGGTTCGTTTGGATAATGTGAACGCTGTCTTCCGAACTCTGGTGCGTACCCGCGAACCGTACCCGAGTCCACTTAAAAAGGGTGGTCTGGGGTACGGTTCATGTGAACTCCGTTACGGTTCGCTGCTGATGTGAACGCAGTTGTACCAAATCACGGAAGTGAACTGCTATTAATGATGTATTATTTGATAAAAATGTGTGTTTGTGTGTGTGTTTCACTTACATTCCTGATGAGTGTGACTGACGCGCTGCAAACAGAGAGCTGTATATCTCATTTCTGTTCGCCTTCAGTGTTCTTTAGATCATTTGCAGTACATTCGTAAAACAGACGTAAGTGCCGTTATGTACCGAAGCTTTGTAAACAAAACGAACGTTTCAAAAACGTAAATATATATTTACAGTGCAGAGAGCAATGTTATGCATTTGCCTCCTTCTCCTGCGCCGTCGTTACTAAGCAACGGGGTAAACAGCTGCTGGCTTGATGACGCAAACGAACCGCGGTTCGGACCCAAATTAAATAATATGAACGCAGTCCAGCGGGGGCAGGGGAGGGGGGAGCAATTGAACTCGGGTTCGGACCAGGCAATCGAACCAAGTGTGAAAGTACCGTAAAAAAAGGCAAAATGTAAATAAATCTAGATTATACACAAAGATTAGCAGGTACAAAATCACTACAGCCACTTTATGTCAGCGCAAACACTATATGCACTGGTATAATGCTGTGACATGCATAATTAATTAAATTAAGGCAATATCATCATCATTTCTATGTAAATGAGGCTCTTTATAGAATGAGCCAGGTTCCAACATATCTTTGCTGTTTGTCTACGGCAGTTATAACATTGCTGGTACAGAAGACTGCGATTGCACCATTTAAATTGTGAGCATTGAAATGCTTGCACTTTTACCACATCTTCTGAATTCTTATAGTCATCAAAACACAGATATATACAAATAAACAATGCGCAGTGGGTCAAATTCATTCTTAGTGCATTCTCCACTAGAGCAGCCATTAGGTTGTCTCAGCAAAAAATAAAACTCTCTGAAAATCATAAGATATTTAGAAGCATTATTATGTCCACGGCTAATTACCAACTTGTAGATTTCATGCACCAGCCCGGACAAGAAGATTTCAGTTTCTTTTAGCATTCCCATCCAAAGTAAAATGGCATATGAAGACTGTTTATATAGTATCATAGGGGCATTCACCCTAAAGAGGGGCAGTTTTCCTAAAAAAGTAGTGTGTGTAATGAATCCCTGTTGAAAGAGCAGCCTTTCTTTGGACTCATCACTCTTTTTGGGCTCTATTTATCTTCTCCCACACGCCCTCATAGCCATCAGACCAACCCACTTGTTAACACCATCAGAATAGGCAGGTATTGAGATATGCAGGTAGCTCTAGCATGTACTCTTGAGCATGTTTCATCTGCCAGCGCTAAATGAGCAGGAATAGTTTGGAGGAGGATTTGGCTCTGTTTATGAGGATGACAGTTTGTCATGTTCCTTCTAATTGTGTTTTGTTTACAGACATATTCCTGATTCATATTGTTTTACCTCATTCCTTGAGTATTTCCACTTTTGAGTGATCAGTGTTTCTCAAATGATGCAACTTCAGAGTTTAACATCAAAGGGATTGGTCATTTCAGCTGTAGCTGGAGGTGCTGAAATGGATGTGGCTGGTTCCCTTTTCTGTTTGCCCCAAAGCCAAAGGCTCAAGGGATTGCCCTGATAAAAGGCACCAGCCTAACTTACCCGTATGGACTGGAGCTGTCAGACCAAACCTAGTGGCATAGATTTGACATGAGAGCGGTCTCAAAGCATAGACATGTGGCACCTCTCATGAATTGCTACAATGTGGCCATGTTCTCTTGCACTCAAAACAATAGTTCAGCCAAAAATGAAAATTCTCGTCCTTTACTCACCCTCACATTATTCCAAAGCCATATGACTTTTTTTTCCTTCAGTGGAACACAAAAGGAGGAATGGTGAGGAATGCGCTTGTTGTCTTTCCAGCTATAAAATAAGTAAATAAATACATAAATGCATATAATAATTAAAAATAAATAAATACATGCATACATACAATACCGACATACACCATAACAGTATGATAAAAGTAGTCCATATGACTTGGGCACTATGTTCCAAGTCTTCTAAAGTCATACAATAGTCTTGTGGTCCCAAATTTGGTCAATATTCACTGAAAAAATAATATGGGGGAAAAAAGTTGCCAGAAAATTCTTCTGTAGGGCCCTGTAATTTGTTTTATTTATTATTTTTCCCCCAATTTATTTATTTATTTTTTAATATTCTTTCCCAATTATTGGGTTTTCCATTTTATTTTTTATGGATTTTGTTTTAATAGTTAAATTACATTTTAATAATCAAATATTATGTCAAATCAATTGAATTTATGAAACAGTTCAATACTAATGTATTAATATTTTAATAATAATAGTGCCTAATGGAATTTTTCAAACACTCTGTATTAATTGTTCTGGATTTGTTGTTTTATGGTTTAATGCACATTCATTATCAATAATGGTAGTAATCAAATTAATTAATAAAACTTGAACTTTTAAAATCTAAAAAAAAAAAAAAAAAAAATTATTTTAATCAAATGAAATTTGAGTAATTCCTTTTATTTTTTTTTGGCTACACAACAGATGTGTACTCTTTAAATTAAAACAGAGACAAAAAATTGAGTACTTTTTTTAAATAAATAAATATTACTTTGAAAAAAAGTACTGTATAATAGTAATATATTTCTGTCACAATTTCTTCAGGTTAAACCAAACTCTTATTTTGGCAGGTTGTAGTGAAGTCTTGAGTTTCCCTGTGTGTCTGATGATAGTTTTATCAAATGAAATGGTTAAATGCCGTGAAGTGACATTCAGAGCAGTTCTGGAGATTGTCACATGTGCTTGAGCATGTGTAGTAGACAAGTCATGCAGAACAAGCAGACTTTTTGTTTAGATAGCAGTCCTTTGCCGTTTAATATTAACATATTGCGATTTGATTAAGTGTACAACCCTACTTTTGGTTTATTCAATCAAATTTTGCCACATCTGACATTCCACATTATACAGTAAATTCCATTTTTACGTCTAGATTATGTGATTCCATCCGTGCTTTCCACATCACAGAAATCATTGGACCCTACTTCTGTGTTCTTATTGTTATATTCTTTCTCTCACACAAATATAATTCTGTAGTGCCACTGCATCTGCTTCCAGCTACATGGTCTCGGTACATGCATGAGATCACCATGGTAACTAGATGTGCGGCATACAACTGATGCGGTTATTTTTGTTTCCTCACTGTGACAAAGAACGAGAAAAGTGCAAGACAGAGGTAGTGGTACTGTGAGAGATTTACTTTTTAAAAAGGCAGCACATGCTTTTTTGTGCCGTTCGTCTGCAGCATAACAGGAGGCAAATTGAAGAGCCATGTGTGGCGAAAGCAACCAACTTTACGCTAGCTGAAGAGAATGTAAATGATGTAGAAGCAGGCGTTGATCATCTTCTACGGGGGCGGTGTTTAGCCACACTATTACTTCATAGAGTCGTATATTCCACAAGCTGTAGTTTTGGCAGACTGGCTTCAATATAAGCTGTTTTTAGACTAACAAGAAAGTTTGAGTTCTGAAACTTACAGGATGTTTTTATAGTACAGTGACTTCTTATATGTGAAATGATCAAGGGAATTTTGGTTTATCAGTTTATGACCCCTTTAAATTGTATTTAACCCAGACCAAAAGTGCATTTCTTGAAACATTTTAGCGTAAATTGTCACATTGAAAGTTTGCGTAAGAATATGAACACAATCAAGCAACAGCACGACGATAAAGCAAAAGTGCCTTTGCACAAATACTGTGAGTCTGTTGCACGTAAAAGCTTTCGCTCAGTTAAGAAACTGGCAGGAAAGCGGTCAAGATTATTGCATGTACACATTGCATAATGAAATGCACCTGTTGACTAAGAAGGATGTGGCATCGGTACAAGATTTCCATTGAGCAGTGACAGAAGGGATTAGAGCGAATCAGGCCCTGAGAACATGGCTGCTGCTGCTGTTTTAGAGAACGCGGTAAACACACGCTCACTTCAAAGACACATCAATACACCCAGCTCCCCCACGGCGTGCCTGTCAGCTGTCATTCTGCCCAAAGTTTGGATGTTGCCTCTTTTTAACTTTATTTGTTTTTTGTTAATGTGTCACCACCATTTTTAGTCTCTGTTTAACATTACGATTCATATTTTCTCTTTCTCTTTCACTCCTGACGGAAGATGGTGGCGTTTTGGGGATGTTGTTGTCATTGTTTGTCTTCGCTTTTTGTCCCTGCAAACTTATTAATTTCTGTCAACCGGTTTCTCTGCCATTTGGAGATACACCAAATCCCATTATTTTTGGTCATGGATTACAGAGAGCAAAACAGTGGGAGAATATGATCAAAGACACCTCCCCATCACCTCGGAGTGGCAGATCGAGAGAGGGAAATGGAGCTTAATAGCAGAAAATCAGATTTAGACCAGCCAGGCATGTGGATGGATTTGGTGATTCTATTTTTCTTTCTTCTGCGGAGATGAAAGTTGCGCCGTTTTCCCCCCATCCTCCAGTTTTCTCATTCTTTTCCTCTCAGTATGGCTGGGAAAGTGGGTGACACAGGAAGAGACTGCCACAGACCGGCAGTGTAGAGCTGTGGAGAGCTCTCTGGCTTTAGAGCGCTTTAAAACACATCCACAATGCCACCAGCCACTCGCTCAGAGACTTTAACATCACCCTTGAACAGAAATTTTCAACTTAGTGTTTTACAGGCTGACTTTTGACAGGTGGCATGAGGTGTGGTCCATAAAGCAGCTTTATTTGACCAAGAACAGTTAGTAAGGCATAATGCACAATGAGCTAGTTATCACAAAATAAACCCATGGTGATCTCCATGAACCTTACGATAAATGTTTGTTTTGCAATAATGAGCAGCTAATTATACGGTACACAGCTACTTCCCAAATAAATAAAAATAATGCTTCAGAGAGCGACTGTATAATAAATAAATATAAAAACAACAGTAAAAAATTACATCCAAAAACTGAAGCTGTCAGAACTTTGCCATGGTAGCAACTTTATATCACTGATTTAAATTAAAATTGCAATTAAAAAAAGACATGTATTTCATTAATGGAAATAAGGTTGTAATAGAAACACATGACACCAAAATAATGCAATAAACATTAATTTAATAAAATATAATTTAACATAAATACCTAATTTGCATTTATAATAAGAAAAAACTAAAAAGAAACATCATTTCATTGAAAATCTCCAGTTTATGATAAATTGTAAGATGGCTTCATCTTTCTTACTTCCCAAAACAGTACATTTTACAGTATTTTACCGTAAAATTGTATGAAATACATTACATTTTTTCACCATATAGAGTAAGGGAACTATTACCATTCAATTTCATTGTTTTTACAGTGTGCTGTGACACCCAGCACAATGGTGATTATTCAGTAATATTTGAATGCTGCAACTGATCAATCCTGAGACGTGTATAATAATATTGGATATGCTTTGTTACAGAGCCAGTATTGAAGTTCGCAAAGTCTAAAACATGACTATTGGTCAGTCAATTGCAGCTTGCAATTTTGAGAAAGTTCTTGCGTTTATTGTGTGCGATATGCCCCAGACGGTCTGTGAATGGCCAATCTGTGGGCTTTCCATTTGCAGCTCAGACCATCCTCCACCTATCACCAAAAAGACACGAATGAAGTGCTAGACAAACCAATGCATGATGGCACAAAGGCCACATGTCAACAGGAGCTTGATCAGTACTGAGTGATCACTCTGGAGTCTCAGCTCTTTTCTCCTTCTCCAGCTGAAGGACAATGATAGATGGTGTCGTGCAGCAGTCAGTGTTTTCTGCTCAAAGTGGATGGTTTACAACTATAAAGTTGAAGGTTTGCCGTTATTCACAGGTCAGCTCTCCACACGTACGAATTATTGATGAAGCTGACATGAAGAAAGCTGCCCGCCCCTCGTCAGAAGGCTTTAATCACACCACCAGATGGAGATGGCGGCTCTAGGGTCACCAGCCAAATAAAAGGCTCTTATTGAATGCCTAAGTTGGCCTTTGTAGTGTTGACCCTGGCGGAAAATCAGCACCCAAGGTCATCAAATGGGACGAATCGCAGGAGGTCCCAACTTAAAGCATGAGAGGCCAGCAAACTCCCCAGCAGCCTAAATCCTCACGCAGATGCATTCATGGCTGTGTTCCCTGATCCCTACCGCCGGTCCACTGATCCACCTGCTAACAGAGGTGTGACAGATCCCTGCCCAAAAACTGATTTTGGAAGCCATGATGAAAATCGAACAGTCCTAGCCACACAACGCACACAGGCTGGGGGTGTAGCCACACCTGCCAGTGTAATATGTGACGGCCCTTTTAAATAGGACGAGGAAGGACAAGTGAGGATTGATCTGTTTTTCATTAGCATGGTGTCACCTTCACTGACTTGGTTTGTTCACAATAGGGCTGAGCAATATAGATAAAAATTTTTTTTTTTTTTGCCTTTTGATGATTTCCAATATACATTGCCATATTTATTTGACAGGTGTGTGCATGCATTTTTTGTTTGTTTTCATTCAGAGAAACCATCATTTCAGCCAAGTAATGCTAAATGATAAGTAAATGTTAAGCTAAATGATAAATACGATTTCATATTAGGGTATGTTTTCCATTTTTACTAAAACATAAATAATGCCACACAGAGATGTCCATGTGATTTTAATGATCATGCAAACAAATCAGCCTTCTGATTCATTAAAATTAAGAGTTTGAAGTATATTCACCAAACTGAAATCATCTAACCTTTTCTACCATTGTTGAACTTCAGAGACCATATAAAAACATCTTATTATCATATTCTTGGTGGTTGCTTGCTGAAATTAGGTTTTACGGTTCATGTCTCTCCTTAATTGTAGGTTTTGAGAATTTTGGAGGTTTATGGGATTTTTTTCATCCCTTTTACAGAAAATCACAAGTCTGATCGCTTAGAAAATGAGCAGCTCATCTCTCCTCAACAAGAGGAGATTTCATGATTTCAGGTATCACTGGCTGTGGCATGAGTGTTGTGGTTATAATGTTGTAGTCGTTCCGATTTTGAAAACTAAATCAAAGGAAGTCAGTATTCTGAGAATAATAAACAGTAACTAAAAATCATGTCTTGCACATCTCTCCTTCTCTGATTGATAATGGTCTGAATCTAGCATGGAAAGTGATTTACACACATCATTTATTTAATGCTCACAGACTGGACAAACATTTGCTCATCCGTCTAAGATTGAAAAACCTTGACTGTGAATGTTTTATGAGTGTTTTGAGATGGAAGTCATTAGAATAAAGCATCCACTTTTTTACAGGTAAATTCATATCTACTACAGTAATGTTAACATTTCACTTTTTGTGCCTTTGCAGTATTTTATTGTTGGTATCTGTGTTTTATCCTGTAGATATGAAAGGGATATTTTAAGAAAGTGTTGGTAACACTTTATTTTAAGGTGTCCTTGTTACACGTTGCATGCACTTACTATTATAATAACAAAACATTATGCATAATTACATGCAAGTAACCCTAAGCCAAACCCTAATCCTAACCCTAACCATACAGTAAGTACATGTAGTTCTGTCATGACAACTCTGTATTTAATTAATATTACTCAGTACTTAAATGTATAATTACACTGTAACATGGACACCTTAAAATAAAGTGTAACCAAATTGTTTACTCCAAAATAATATTGTAACACAAGAGGATATGTTTATTAGAATCTTCACACTGCTCTTTTTTCAATGCAATAAAAACCAGCAAAGATCAGCATTAAAAAGTAGTTCTTATGACTTTTTATATATATATATTGTATTCTATATTCTGAAGTTATATGAATGTGAAATATTATTTTTCCCTCTTATAATAGTAGTTTGTCTTGTAATGCAAGTTTTCTACAACTGACAAAATGTTTATAAAGCTTGAGTATGTTTCTTCTCAGTTATGTATAATATGATTTCAAAGACTAAATCATTACTATAGGAAATTAGTAAAATTGTCTTTAATAGGTACTATTTGGTAATGTGATCAAATTTGGTACTTGCTTAGCACTTTGACTTGCTTGAGGTGAGCAACTGGCATGACTTGACTTGTCTAGCTTGATTATGACTTGCATTTCTTTCTTACTCCCACCTCAGCTTTTAAAATATTGTAAGATTTTTTTTTCTTCCTTTTATGGAGTTTGATGACCTCTGGTCTCAGTATGCTTTCATTGTATGAAAAAGTACAACTCATACTGATTTGAAAACAACATGAGGATAAGTAAATGATGACAATTTTCATTTTGGGTGAACTGATCCTTTATGTTTGTGTACGCTTAGTCTTCACGGTGCTATCTCTTTCCCCCGACACCAGGAACCAATAAACCCAAGGCAGTTTGGATACATAAGAATGCCCGTTGCTTTTAAAACCATGTTTACAAAAAATTCTTCCTCTCCAAGCAACACAATCCAATCCAGCACTCGCCAAAAATCTCTAAACACATACTGCAAAATTGCGGAAAAATGCCTGCCAGCCTTGTACTTATTACACTATCAAACCTAATTGTTCCTGTTTTTTTAGAAAAATAATTACATCTTATATTATCCCTGTAGGTATGTTTGCTGATGTTTATTTTCCTTCTGTTTTAATGTGTATGATTGGAAGGGTGAGTGTTGTGATTGCTCAGCTCCAGAATTAGATTGTTAATGAAGGTTGGCTTAGCGCTGCATGCTTTGTGCTTTCAAAAACAGTAACATTCAAATACAGCGTTCACACTTCAAAGGCCGTGGACTCACACCGGCAATATTGTGAAGCGATTGCAGCACCTGATAGAAGCTCAAAGCGCCTGTAGCTCTAAGATACCTTTGGCAAGGTACAGACATTTGCTAGGAAACACACACAAAGCAGTCCAAATGCTTCATTTTTCCATGCTTTTCCAGCTTTCTTACTGTTTGTGTTTTTCCATACTCAGTGCAGATCCATTAAGCACCCTCTGTTCATTGGATCCTCTGTACTTAGATCAATGTTTGCATGTTACA
>NW_015664037.1:321587-340900 GCF_001515625.1 Sinocyclocheilus rhinocerous | reverse complement strand
TTATTTCTTTAAAAAAAAAAAAAAAAAAAATTGTCATAATTTACTCATGTTGTCTTTCATGGAAGACTGAAAGAATATTCACGCTCAGGGGCGTAGCCATCATTTCAAAAGTGAGGGGAACAGAAATGACAAATATTGTTGTTATTATTATTATTATTATTATTATTGTCTTTAATTGAGATTTGACTTTTAATTGATTTAAGAAATTCAGGGCCAGATTTACTAAACAGGGCAAATTAGCATTAGAGTGCAATTCCATAAAGCGCCAATGAGAGGGGAAAATTCTGCGTGTGATTTACTGACAATGCGCACATTTAAGAACACAGATGCAGCCAGATCATTTCCATAATGACCGGCGCAAATTACCGCCTGCTTTTTTTTGGGGGGGGGTGTTAAATAATGGCGCAAATACCAGTAATTTGACGAGCGCAAACGTTAGTAAATTACGATTTATTTTAATACTCTCCTCCCATAAATGTTGCGTTTGAAAGGGAAACTCCTACAAATGCATATTCAATAAGGTCAGGCTCAAAAAAAATAACTGAGTCCACACCTTTTCAGCGGGAAATCCTTACTGCGCGTCTTTAGTGAATCCTGACAGTGCTATTTTAACGCTAAAAGACAGTTTGCACTGGCGCAAGCTATTAGTATAGCTGGCCCCAAATACACTGATGGACAATAACAAAGCTTATAGATGACAATTATCTAATAATTTGTATTCTATATTTCCCCCCTATATTTTCCTAATGACAATTTTATGATTGGTTTTTATACTACAAACACTTCTTTCCCATTTTTATAACATAATATATATTATAGTTTCTGTACTAAATAGTATATGAATTAGCATTATTCATACATTTTATTCATTTATTACCTGGAGATGACTTGAAAAACACATATAAACCATATATTGTCGCAATCGTGCGTGTATATTGTCTACATGTTTAATCAGTCAAATCGTTTCTGCTTTATATTCAGCTTAGCTACAGCAATCGCTAGATGCTTTTGTCCACATTAAGGATTTCCTGCAAGTTATTACTTCTATGGGTCTGTTTTGGACTTTCTGTGCAAGAGCGCCCTCAGGCTTCGTGTATGAATGAAACATACACTGCATGAGAGTCTTTAGCGCTCTATAATGTTCACTTTGTGTCATTTTGGATATGAATAAAACGTCAGGTGACATGTAGACTTATTTTCACTGGCCCTAGAATACATGTACGTGAACACACCTGCCCGAAAAAAGTGTGGGGGACTAATTAAAATGTTATTAAAAGTGGGGGGACATGTCCCCCACATCCCCCGCATATTGTACACCCATGTTCACTAGGGGTGTGAACCTACACTGGTCTTACGATTCGGTTCGATTACGATTATCATGTCATCGGTTCGGTTCTATTCGATATCATGATGCATCACGGGTTCACGTACACTGTGCAGACATAGCGAGAATAGCACTGCATGGTTACTGCATGATGATTGAAATTGCGCAAATGGCCTTAAGCTATTACCTAAATAAACTGCGAAAAAAAAAAATTCTAAAACATCATGGACGGAATGATCCTGAGAGCGCTGCATGAGCTCGCGGCGCCATCTGCAGGACAGTTCAAAGCGTTCAAATGAATCAAAGCGCCAAACGCGAGTAGAATCAGCGCTGAAACGTGTGACTCGACCCAGTGACTTTTTATGAATGGCGGTGAGAATTTGAGATTGCTAGTGCTGTCATAAAATTTCCAACGGTTGTGATGTAATTATATAATAGGCTGAAGTCTGACGCGCTACATGTCTGCTGTTACAGTACTGTTTTTATTTTCGATTCACTGTTAGTGCTAGCTGTGCTTGGTTTGAGCCGCTTTAATTTGCATTTGGAAATGCAACATTCGTCATTAGAAACGTTTATAAATCTGTTGTTGTTTACAAAGAGAAGTTTCAGTTTCACAATCCTTCACTTTACTTTAATAATAATAACAATTCTATATACTTTACTATAATATAATATAGTACTTTTTTATAATATATTATATTATATCATTATCATGATTATTAAGTGCTGCTTTTTATTTTTTACAGAACAATAGTACGTATTATTACAATATAAGATATATCTTTTAATGTGCTAAAATATATATTTTTAATAATAAGTGCTGGGGCCATGGCTTGTGGGCGTGACTTGGGGCGTGGTCAGATTTTCCTTCTTTTTTGTCTCTAGCTGATCACATGCCTGATACAATTTTGTTAATAAATACAAGCAGTCAGATATATGAACTAAACCTTTAATTTTACCTGCTCAAAGAAAACATGCTTCTTGAATGTATCAAACATCAAACAAAACTCAAATCTGAGCACAGAAGACAACAGGAGCATTTAGAACAAATACACAAAAGTAAATACTAAATACTTGGCACTGACAGGCGTTAACAGCTCAGGGTGAAAACGGCTGACGTGGTTTCTCAAGTTAGTGGTATTACCCCCTGCATATTTTATTTGTGCGTGACATGATTTACACACAGCGTGTGTCTTCTCCAGGTCGTGCTTACCAGGTTGTTCATTAAAGCCAAAATGGCACAGATGTCGGCTTTTAAAGTAGTTCGAGCATTTTTAATTACTCGCGTCTTGCCTCCCTCCGCCATTGTATGCTACCGCGACAAATGACATTAGAAAAGCATCAGTATGTTATAATCGCTTATGGCCTATTACTAAACCGATACCGAATCGTCCTCGTCTGCATCGCAGTGCATCGTAGAAACGATTAATTTCGACAGCCCTAATGTTCATGCTGCTCTTCCATACACCAAAAACATACAGTGACCAGGCATTGCACCAAAAAAGTTAATAAAAGTAGCATAAAATTAGTCTATACAATTTATGCACTGTATTCTGAGTCTGTATTCTTTTATCTTTGTGTGAGCCCTTTTATGGACTGGCCATCCGTCCAGGATTTAGGTCCAAAATTAAGGAATGGATGTCAGGGCTCTGCAATATCTGTCCTCTTGGATGTTCATTCTATAGAAAAGAGACACATTCAGCTGGATGAACATTCAGATAAACATATCCTTTTGTATTCAACAGAAATAATGTCATAAGATTTGGACGACGTGATGGTAAATTTGAGTTTTCAGTGTTGGTGTAACTGTTCTTTTAAGCATGAGGAAATTCATTAAAGGCAGATATTTGCCATTCAAAATGTCATTCACACAAAGTTCCCCATTACCCATTGGCAGAATTAAGGAAGCGTAGGGTCTCTATGGCAACACAAGCAGCAAAAAACAAAGAATATCCTTTTTATAGATGCTAGAGTTGCCTTGTTTCTCTCATCAGTGTAAAAGGCTCGAGGGGACATACAGTGACTGACAGGATAAGAGAGAGGGAGGGCCCGGGATGGATCTGCTTGTGGGTTTGCTGGTCTGTATGTATGTGTGTGTTTTAGCAGTAGCTTATGTGTTGATGCCTCCGGCCCAATGCATCAGTAGCATCAACCTCAACATCGACTTCACCTGCATGTGCATCTGATCACTTTACATATTTTACTGAGGGCTTTTCACACTAGAGATTTGACATCAGAAACTTGAGTTCATTGTGTTAGTGTGGAAGCGGTGTTGTCAACATTATGTGGACTTTCCCAAGATTAGATCTTAAAAAACTACTTATGTATTCTGGTAAAATAGATTTTTGCAAGCCACATCTGATCAGTTGATTGGCTCAAAAGAAATGTAGGTCACACTTTTATGGGGCTTTGTGCACCAGCCAAGCAACTGCCATTGAAAGGAATGAGAATGCTAATGGATAACTTTCCATCTAGGTATGTGTTGAGAAGATGTTTTTGTTATCTATGACCATCTATGACCCTACCTTACCCTATATTAGACATCATTGGCCAAGACGAACTGTTTGAGTCCTATCTTTACAAGTTTATGATAGGTAGGAAGCATTACAGTGGTGAATTGCTACTCTGAGTGCCAACATAACAACCAGCAGTAAACTTATTTTTTTTCTGTCAATCTCTTACTAGTATGGTCACACTTTATTTTAAGGTCCAAATGTCACTATTATTAAACAATTAAATGCAACTTTTGCCTCAATAAACTCCTAATTTGTTGCTTATTAATAGTTAGTAAGGTAGTTGTTAAGTTTAGGTATTGGGTAGGATTAGGGATGTAGAATATGGTCATGCAGAATATGTGCTTTATAAGTACTAATAAACAGCCAATATGTTAATAAAAGTCATGATAATAAGTAACTAGTTAATAGTGAGAATTGGTCACTACACTAAATTGTTACCACTAATATAAGTTTGTTAGTGAGCAAGCAACAAAAGCGCATCTGACTCTTCACAACAAAAATAAATAAATAAATAACCCTCGTATAGTCATTTATCTCTTTGTTTTTTGTTGCTTTTCATCTTCTTGCTCTTAAAAGCTTGGTGGGGTTTTTTTTTTCATGTCATATTCTTGTTTTGCAGATAACGTTGTGATATTGTTCTCTCTCTTCCTGTTAAGTGGTGATAAGTTGGCTTCTGATGAAAGGCCCGTGTGCTGTTGTGGTGTCAGGCCTGGCCCTGAGCCCAGAGCTCCAGCCACACGCATGCCAACATGCCTGCCAGCCGCAGAGGTCACGGCAAAGCGACTCCCCGCGCTTCCTGCCAGCCGATCCGGTGTCATGTGTCTGCACTCTCTGTTTCTAACACCCTCCTCTCCTGTGTTCTCTTTCATTACAGACCAACAGCAGGTTGAAGCATCTTGAGAAGGAATATAATCAGAAGCTGGCCAAGTCTGCACAGGTAAACACGATTGTTTGAATGTTCTGAGGGAGCTTAAAAGGAAGGAAAAACACTATGTCCTGCTTTTCAGTCCAGATAGATAGATAGATAGATATGCTCATGTGTAATCTGTATTTCTGGAGCAATTCATGCATAATGCACATGCAAATATATGTGCATTAATTCATGTGCATTCCCTCAAACATGTGGGTGTGATGTGGGGTCTTGTTTTTCTTTACCTCTCTTCGCCTGTCTTATTCACACTCTGTGTTGTATGTTTCCAGTTTCTACTGTATGTAGATGTGAGTGTATTTTCGGATGTTGTTTGGGAACTAAAAAGTAGTAGTTTAGCATCACAGAAATACTACATCAGAAATTGTATGACATTATACAGCCTTATAACCAAGTGAGCTGAGCTAATAATTAAAACATCAAAGATGCTCTTCTAGAATGTCCTCTCTCTCAAGTCTGATTCATTTGAGCTAATCTGTTTGTTCATTTCAATGAAACGTTTCAGAAACCAACTAATTTAAGGGGCCGTTTACACGACAACGTTTTCAGCCAAAAACGGGAAACGTTTTATGCGTTTTGCCTGATTGTTTACACGACAACAGCGGTTTGGGGACTGAAAACGCATATTTTTGAAAACGGGTTTCAAAGTGCAAGTTTTTGAAAACGTCACCGTTATCGTTTCCGTGTAAACACCCAATACAGGAATCTTTGAAAACGGTGACGTCATGCGTGTGCGTAGTACGTGTTAGGTATGTAGACATGCGCAGTACGTGTCGATTTTAAAGGCAAGCGCGAACAAACATACACAACAATGGTGGAGTACATGGTACTGTTGTTGCTGCTCAAGAGTTTGCTAACCCTTCTTCAGCAAAGTGTGGATTTACTTCACCAATATTACAACCAACAGAGGAGACGCATCATATACAACATATAATCGTCACTTCCCTACAGGTACTGTTTACTAACAAGGTGACAGTGCCAACTACTGGCCTGGCATACGTAATATAGCGTTTTTGGCCGTTTTTGCGGATATGTGTAAAGTGAATCATTTTTAAAACGTTGTCGCGTTTACGTGAAACTTTTTAAAAACGCAAGGGAAAATTTTTTCTGTTTTTGACTACATCGTTGCCGTGTAAACGTAGCCTAAGTCATCATTCAGTGCAGCAGTGTTCCCAGAAATCGTGTGTGTGTGTGTACAGGTATATATGGTTTATGAGGACACAAATGTTTATAATGACATGGGTACTACAACGTAAACATGGTTTATGAGGACACTTCCTGTGTCCCCGTAAAACAAAAGGCTTAAAAAACATACAAAACGGTGTTTTATGAAATTCAAAAATTGCCAGCAGTTTCCTGTGAGGGGTAGGTTTAGGTGTAGGGTTGGTGTAGGGCAATAGAAAATACAGTTTGTACAGTATAAATCCATTACGCCTATGGAGAGTCCCCGTAAACCACAAATACAAGTGTGTGTGTGTACAGTAAGTTTTTTTTTTTTCAAAGAAAATTAATACTTTAATTCATATTAATTATATTAATACTAAAATAAATTAATACATCGTTACACAAAAAAAACTTTCAAAAAAATGCTATTTTAAACTTTCAATATATTAATAGAAACAGTTAAATTATAATAATATTTCACAATATTACTATTTTTACTGTATTTTAACTACAAAACACAGCATAAGAGCGTAAGATATATATAAAAATTGTACCAACCCCAACATTTTGAATAGTTGTGTACATATGATAGATATATTTATGTAAAATACTGCTGTTAATTACTGATTTCATTCACTTATATTAGTTAGAATTAACATGTTAATTGTGGTATTTTTGTTTAATTTTGTAGTGTGTAGTGTTTTGTAGTGTAGTGTTTGGTGCTGTTGCTTTAAGGCAGGGGTGCCCAATTCCTGCAAAGTTCAGCTCCAACCCTGATCCAACCCTTCCCTGTGTACCGCCAAAGCCACAATGTTAGCATTAGCTGTCACGCATTTTTGGCTAAAGGTTGCAGGCTTGCCTTCCAGTGGCTTTGTCAGGAGTCTTGTTTATTAAAGTGGCGCTGATATAACAGCTAAAATAATAAATAGAAAATAGCTAAATCTCAAATGGTGGATCATTTATATCATTGTTATATATCATCAATGTTAAAGCATTAAGCCATTATAGACATAACAGTAACTCTGTAAAGCTTGAAACAATTGCTTTGAAACAATGTGTATTGTAAAGTGTGCTATACAAATAATACAAGTGCAAGATTCCTTACTAAGAGATGCTGAACAAGGAAACAGTTTTGGTTAAGTTGTTTACCTCACTTTCACCATTGTGTTGCTTCAATGCTAGAAAGCTGAAAAATCAGCTATGGCTGCTGATAATACATCAAGCGTTCACCTTTTCACTGTGTTCTGAAGTTAGATCATGTAAACACAGTATAATATAAAATGTCTATTAACTACTACTCAGTCTCTACTCTAGCACTTGTGCCCTAAAATCCCACAATGCATTGCTGACATCAGGTTCCCGTTCTCTAAACGATGATTTTCACGTGAGGGTCAAAGCATGCCATGACTCTTGTTTTGAGACGTGTTAAAGCCCTGATGCAAGTAATTTTAAACCAGATAATTTTTTGTCCCAGATAAATAATGTTGATTTGTTAAATTAATTATACATTAAATTTACATGTTTCCCAATCCAGGTCCTGTTGTACCCCAACTCTCTAATAAAACACACCTGATTCAAAGAGACTTCAAGACCAGTTGGGAGAGACATCCAAAATATGTACTGTTGGGGTGTACTCCGGGACCAGGTTTGGGAACCACTGCATAAATGTATTTGGCAGGCACTTTTATCCAAAGCAACTTATTGCATTCACAGTGTGTATACATTTCCCCAGTTCATGCACTCCCTAGGAATCAAACCCATGACCTTGGCTTTGTTCCACGCTCAACTGTTTGACCTCCAAGAACATTACATAATTTACTGTAAATAGCTTCAATGTAGTTAACTGTCATTCCTACCATGCAGTGCATTTTCATGTTCTATCATGTTTTAATTACTTGTGAAATAGAGTGAAAATAAGAGGTGTATTCTATCACATTCATTTTACTTTAATTTGAGAGGATGTTGCAATTTGTATGTCCCCTGGTACTGCTCTAATTTCTATAATAAAACACCTATTCATTTATTAACTTATATATTTTAACCGTCATTTCGCATGTTATGTTATTCCATCATTTATCGAACAGGATATTTTACAGACAGATCAACTGACAGCATGCAAATCACATAATTCAGATCAGCAGGTCATCACAGATCAGGTGGTAATAGTTGTTTATACTTTTGTTTTCCTATTTAAAATGTGCGAATTGAGTGAAAGTAGAGCTGCCCGATTAATCGGAATTAAACTGGAATCGTGATATTTTTTTCATGCGCAGCTTGTCAGTGAAGCACTGTTCTGTGATCAGTAGTAAATTCTGCTCCATCCGAAGGCCAAAGGGCGCTCTTGTGCTGAAACTCCAAATATACCTCGCAGAAGTAAGGTAATGTCGCAGAAGTAAGGTAATGTATGTCGTTCCTGGACATGACAGCATGCAAATCACATAATTCAGATCAGCAGGTCATCACAGATCAGGTGGTAATAGTTGTTTATACTTTTGTTTTCCTATTTAAAATGTGCGAATTGAGTGAAAGTAGAGCTGCCCGATTAATCGGAATTAAACTGGAATCGTGATATTTTTTTCATGCGCAGCTTGTCAGTGAAGCACTGTTCTGTGATCGGTAGTAAATTCTGCTCCATCCGAAGGCCAAAGGGCGCTCTTGTGCTGAAACTCCAAATATGCCTAGGTAATGCATGTCGTTCCTGGACAGATTGAACTTCATTCGACGCATGAAAATAGCCACAGAAGCTGGCATGGCGTTAAACACAAACAAACATTAATTCAACGTGACTTAACACATGACTATAACAATAAACGTTTTATCTGAGTTCTTCAAGCCTTCTCATGTATTTTCTTTATAATAAAGTATATGCATAATGCAATGCTAATCGTCATAGCCTTTATCACTGCCTAGAATACTATGAAATAATATGTTACGTGCCTCATTCTGTGTTAGAAGCCACATCATCTCGCAAAAGGATTTTATTTCAAACACTCGACTGATGTTATGGAGTGAGTTTGAAGTAAAAACGTTATTAAATGTTGTCCTTTGGACAAAAGGTTCATAAATGCTTCTCATGTTCAGAAAGATGTTGTTTTTTCAAATGCACATTATAACTGACTCAATCATTTACTACTCAAGCATTTACTACTGATCACAGAGCCGTACTTCACTGACAAGCCGCACATAACAGCTTTCGCGATTTCATAATCACACAAGACCAAACAATTTAATCACGATTTTGATTCGATTTCAGTTAACTTATTGCAGCTCTAAGTGACAGATTCTATTACTTATTTATAAAGACAGTAACTTGTTGCCACCTGCTGGTGTAGCGGTGTAACCTGCAGAAAGAGGAAAATTCCTCCTACCAGTGGAGGGATACACGCAGTGAAAAGTCCTAGTGCTGTTGGACTGTATATCAGCACTCTTGGACAAATTCAATATAATGTGTCGAAATAATGATCCAGATATAATGAGGACATTCAGTGTGCTGCATAACAGGAATGACCCATATGTTAACTTTTTTCTTTCTATTTAGTTTTAGTTACAAAGTTGAACTATAGGAATGACCAGAATGACCCAGCTACTTTTTTGATAACTTGTGGTGGACTGCAGATAATTACTTTATCAAGCCTGCTTGCCTTGTCTGTAGTAAACTACTTTAAGTCATGAGAGGCTTGTTAGGCGGCTTGGCAAACCACAGTGTCAGAGAGGCTTCCTCAACACGTTTTTCCCCTCTGCCTCAATAACACAACTTGCCCTCTGTGGTGTTGCAGCCAGACACATGCATTTCATTTTGTAGCCACTGCTAATACTCATACTCGACACTTGTTGCCCACTCTCCGTTCCCGGCCGTGATTTCCCACTCAGGACTAGTGAGTGTTCTGAGGGTGTCTGAGCGCTTATCTCTCCTCTATATCCCATACTGAGGCCGGCCTCTGCCATGTGTTAAACATTAGATTTAATCTGTTCAGACTCGATGCCATTACACTCGCTCAGGTTCCGAAGAATAACCTTCATTCTTCTCTGTGTAAGATTAGCACAGAGCTGAACTCCTGTAGATGTTTGGTCTGAGGTTGTGGGCCTGTCATAATTGCCTCGCATTACCTTAGTCCCAGCTCAAACGCTCGCTCTTTTTATTCCAGTTCTCTCCACAACACAGAGCGCTGAACGTCAGGTTGACAAGCAGATGTTGTGTGAAAACACAGGCCTATTAAATTACACAATGCTTAACATCAAAAGAACACACTTTGAGTGTGAGAGAAAAAGAGTTCACAGGCGTTTTCCCATTTCTAAATAACCTCTGAGAGGGCCACTGATGATTAATTCCTTTTCCGAGGCACAAAATTGGCATTCGCTGGATAAACATAGTTTTTCCTCTCTCTTGTTTCCCGCTCGCATTTGGTGGGAACACATCTTTGTTTAATACACATTAAATGTGCCTCCTCCACACCAAAGAACACAGGCCTCCGTTTGCTTACTCCTCTTGTTAAGCACTCTTGTTAGGAACAGTCCACCCAAAAGGACAAAAACGTAAAAAGTAGCATTATTTATTTAGTTCTTATTGTATTTTCAATTTGTGCTTTCAGTTTTATTTAGCTTTAGCTATCACACTGTTGTTGTTAGTTTTAGGTTAGTTTTTAGTTTATAATAGTTTATAGTAACTTGTGTCATTTTAAAATATTAACATTTGCGTCAGCTGTTTCAGTTTTAATGGCATTTTCAGGTTTAATTGCATTTTTCAGCTGGGTTGTAAGGGTTTCAAATGTTATAATATACCGTGCATCTAAAACTCAACTAAAAACTAAAACTGTTTTGTTTTGTGGTCATAGAAATTATGGAGTGTTTATGTCATTTTTTGGACTATCACCTTGTAAGAAAAGCAATATGAACATTTTTGAAAATGTTACTTTTAATATGTCCGTTTGGCCTTGGAAGAGTAACCATGAAAGAATACACTTCTGCTGCTGCTGTGGCGTCCCATAAGGCATTGCAAGGTTATATAGACAAGTGTCCTTTGAACTTCTGAAGCACATACTAACCTATGCCATCAACAGACATCTCTCAGATGTGCCCAAAGCAGTGGAATTGCATATGAAGTGCACCAATTAAATCCATACCATGCCATACATTGTCTAGAGGGATCTCAGCTCTGGCTCTGAGGGTGCACTGTACTAGAGTGTTTTTAATTAGCATTTTGGAAATCCAGCTCCTCTTTGACTGACCTTTAATCTTGCTAGTGTTTGAAGCTCTCCAGCTAATGATGAGGCAAGGTGTTGTCCAAACAGAGCTTTGCTTTCTACAGCTCTCCTTTCACCACCGCCATCATATGGATATGTGTCCTAGAGCTGCTGCATTATTCATTTTTATGCATGTGCATATGAAGACACCACATCTCTGTGGTTTTCTCATTTCGCTCGTTTAGCTTTAATATATGTTCAAATAAATTGTGTTGCTTCTTTTTCAAACATTTACAATAGTAACCACCAAAGTACCATAGTTACTACGGTTACTTTTACTGTTTTGACTTGGATATTGTGATGTAAATTTAGTAATGCACTACTTTAGTGCACACTACTAGAGTAATCTGATCAAGTTACAGATCACACCCCTACACTCGTGTCTTTTTAATGTGCTTCAGATCTATTTCAGTATGTCTGATTAAATGATTTTATTTACAAGTGGGTTTTTTGTTATGTATTTAAATAACTTCAAACCACTACATCGAAGCTAGCTCTTAAGGTTTTGGTCTCTTCTAATTCCTGATACCTTCTAAACTAGAGGTGTGATATTGGTAACACTTTAGAATAGGGATCAATTCTCAGTATTAACTAGTTGCTTATTAGCATGCCTATTATTTACATATTGGCTGTTTATTAGTACTTAAAATGCAAATATTCCGCATGGCCATATTCTACATCCTTAATCCTACCCAATACCTAATCTTAACAGCTACCTTTATATGATTAAGCAGCAAATGAGGGGATAATTGTGGCAAAGGTTGTAGTTAATAGTTTGTTAATCACGAGAATTGCACCTATAAAATAAAGTGTGACCAAAAACTCTATAGACTTACATTGAAGAATCTGACCAGAATACCATACATTGTAGCATGCAAGTTTTACGAATGACGCTTACATTTTCTACAGTAAATCTAAAAATCTTGTTCTGTGTCATTTCTCTTTTGATTCCAGTAAGTTCTGATGTGGAGTTACCACAGTTTTACTACTAGTATCTACTGTAGTAACTGTGGCGTTTTGACAGAAACTCTGATTAACTGTTTGTGTGTTGATCCATCGCTGATCCATCGTTTCGGATGATTCCCTAATGTATCATTATGTCACTGAAGCTTTCAGTTCTCAATCTTATTTCGTTTACATATATTTATGGTCCATATTGGTACATCAGTCATCCATCAAAAAGACATTAGGATGACAGTTTCCCTCAAACTAAAGAGAATATTTAAAATGAAAGAAGATGTGCTGAAGCCATTAGGCCAAAATTCCCAAATATCAAGAGCAAGGAATAACAATCGAGGGATGAGTGTGTCCCTTCAGGCAAAAGACTTGATGCAAGAATCTGTATAGCATAAGTGTAGAATATGGCCCAGCAAAATACTTTCATGTAAGTTGGCATGTTAACATCCTTAACAAAGAGGCTTCTTTAGATTCATCCAGATGATTTGTTGTTCCGTTGTCTTGGCCAATCCGTCATGGCTGACTGAGTGTTTTCAGCTCTTTATGTGTGTAACAACTGAAACAACTCCACACAAAAGGCCTCCAACATGCCTTTTTGCATGACAGAGGAGACGGTACAGAGTGCCGGAGTCTGGCCCGGGCTTTTATGGAGTAGACATGACTCTGCTGTCCTTTGTGGAGCTTTCAAAGAGGGTTTGGGATCATGGCCGATTGGAGTGTGGTGTTTTTATGAGCGTTTTGAAGTGGTGACCCCTGCTTTGAACTGCTCTGTTTTGTCACCAAGGCTCTAATGCTCTCTGTGTTCAGGGTCGGAATTAGAAATCACTCCTTTGGATCTGACCGCTGCTTTTCCTGCACTCTCCCAAACGGTGACTACGGTGTGTACATCATAAACACATGCTGAAATAGAAGTTGTGTTCAGAATGGAAGACTAGCATGGTATATTTAAAACAGTAATACCATTTGAAACAATGCGACAGTAAACTGTTTATGTATTTTTTTTTTTCATTTCGTATTCTATGCATACAGTATATTTACATATGTCTCTATATAATTCATGCATCTTTATTTTAAAATAGTGTTTTATAGTAGATAAATAGTAAATTTACATATAATCTTAACAGCAAACTGTACAATAATAACAAACCTAATAGTAACAAACCTTCATAAAACGTGTTTTCTTTTAGACGCAAGTGCAATAGCTCAGACAAGTTCTAGCAGAGACAGATCATTGATATTACAATGAATTGGGGAAATGTAAATGCGTGATATAGAGGCTCTAGTAAAGTAATTCTCTCCTTCCAAATAGACTGCTGCAGTCATGACATTTTTGTGGGCCAACTCAGAAGTTGACATCTCATTGGTTCCCTAACAAAAACCCGATAGGATTTTTAGTGGCGTTTGGATTATTGTTTTGTTCATCAAGCCTAAATAAGGCAAAAAGCTAAACATAAGCTATAAACAAACCCCACCACATGACCTCAACGTCACCATCACTAAGCTTCTAATAGCTTTTTTAGAAACTTAAAGTTAAACTTAAATCGTTTTCAAGAGTGTGGTTGTAAACACAATGAGGCTGTAAAAGTGGACTATTGAGTATATGAGTTTACCTTTTGAGCTTGATGACATTTAATGTCCCGACAACCTTTAGCCATTTATTAGCATCCCCACCTTTTTCAGTAAAAGCTTTAAAAAATCATGAGGGGTATTACGGATGTAATAATGGTGACCTCAGAACAGTGGAACTGGAAACGCTAAAATGTTAACTCGTTTGCGGGTTTTGGCCATTAAAAAAAGTTATCTATGCAGCACTAAAAGAGCCAATCGTGAGTCTGTAAGGAGTCTGCCTACTCTTGGTTTACAGTGTGAAAGTTTAACGGCACTATTTACAGGTAGTAATCTAATCTAAAAAAATTAGAATATCATGAAAAAGGTCAATATTTTTTGTCACTCATTTCAGAAAGTGAAACCTGGTGTCTCTCATCTTCCTCTTGACAATACCCCATAGATTCTCTATGGGGTTCAGGTTCAGACGAGGCGAGTTTGCTGGCCAATCAAGCACAGTAACACGTGACAAAAAATATTGACCTTTTTCATGATATTCAATTTTTTTTAGATGTACCTGTATTGCTGATTTGATATGTTATTGTTATCAAAATGTGAGGTTTGCAAGTAGTTTTTGAGGTTTCAGTATTTCCCTATTCAATTAGAAAGGAGCTGTAGTTGCATGACTGAAAATAGCTGCCCGAGTGTGTTCCCAAGATGACCACAGATTGAACTGCCTTTCCTTGAAAAAGACTGGTTCTAGTAAGTTACACTGTGAGTAGCACTGATTAGATTTCCTGATCTCTCTCCTTCTGTTTAACAGGATTTAGTTTCTTTCTTAATTTCTAAACCATTCTCGCCGTTTATGATCAAAAGCACCAGTTTGATCAGTGTTTTATCAATCTAAATGAGTAAAATCTGCAGGGTCTGACAGGATAGATACAGAAATTATGTGCAAGTGTGGAAATGATACCAGCTGCTGAAAGTTTCATATAAGCTCATAAACGAAACAATCTTTCCAGACCTGCATGTATCATGTGTTTCCCACAGTCTGCAGATCATTATGAATACAGTGTGACACGGATATACAATGTCAAAATTATTTAAAAACATTCTCATTACTTTCCTGAAATAAATACTGACCTTTAGAAACATGGTTTTCTCTACTGTGCCATCGCAATGTCTGTGTTTTAAAGGGATTTCAAGTTGGCATGAAATGAAAATTCACCATCTTTTTTCTAAATGCATGTTATAGATGTTATTGTGAACAACAATCCGTGGATATATTTAATTTTTAATATATATTTTTTTGTGTGTACCTTGTAATTTAAAGGTGACATGAAAATCTGACTTTTTCCGTGTTTAAGTGCTGTAATCGGGTCCCCAGTGCATCTACCAACCCAGAAAACGTGAAAAAGAACAACCCAGTACATTTTTTTTGGTGAGCCTTTCTCTGCAGACTTGTGAAAAAACGAGCCTCTCAGATTTTGCTCCCCCCATGAGGTAGAAAGGGGAGCTTATTATAATATTACTGCCCCTTAATCTGCACGTTTCCACCCACGGCGCCACCATTGTGTTTTCACAAGCGACAACCGTGTACCAGTTTTAATGCCTTGGTGAAACTTAGAGCAAAGCATGCTAACTGTTCTGTCTTTGGCTGCACTGAAGAGCACAGAACACTATTTAGAGTCCTAGTCTTAGAGGAGACTTATGTGCGTTTATAACATAAACTTGTGTGTATTTGACAGTTTAGGCGCAATAAGACATGAAAGAGAGCTTAGTTTAGTACTACATGCCATGTGACAGGCTAATTAGCCTAACTGTTTGGTCTCCTTTAATATCATGAATCCATCATCCGGTGAAGCGTATTTGTGTTTGATGACATATGTAGGACTTCTCACATAAGCTCGCGTTCATCTGCCTCCACTTTCATCTGTCCTTGCCCATTTTTTCTTTTTTGATAATCCATCACACTCAGATGTACGTAACAATACAGAAGAAGAGATCTGGCACTGCTTCCATCTCATTGCATCATCATTAACAATATCATGCTGACAATTACAACCTCAATTATTTTGACTCATTCCTCAGTTTGTAATATCAAATGAAAATTGCATGTAATTGCATGCTGTCTATGGAGCAAGATGCTTAAATACATATTGTATTTTAAACACAGCCACGAGACTTTTTTAGAAAATGGAGTAGAGTCACTTACTAACTTTATCTGTGCAAAGTTATATTTGATATTTCTGTTATGATTAATTAAAGCCAGTAAACACAGTAACTTTTGATATGTGCATGGCACCAGAAAAGTTGAACCTCTGCTATCTCCTGGCCAGTGATCTCCTAATCTCTCTTTATGAGCGAGTTTCAGATATTAGGAGCATAATGGAGTCTAACTGGCTCTATCAGTCAGGGATTGCAGTCCAATTACTATGTGTGTTTCTCCACGCAAAACCTTCAGTGTGCTCAGCGTTCCGAGTCCAGAGTGTTAACTGCTGTTAATGAGAGTCTAATTAATGACTGAGTAGTTGATGTAAGTCCAGACACATGTATAGCATTACTGATAAGACCGAGAGAGAGAGAGCAAAGAATGGTTCAGGAAAGAATGGTTTGCACAGCCTGTGTGTGTTTGGATGTTAAGAATAAGCGTGTCACACACTGACATTGTTGCCAAGTCACTTCAAAGGCGGATTATGAAAGCTGAAGGGCTTGAGACAAAAAAGAGCAGAAAGAAACATCAAAGTGTGGCGCGTTTGAATGCAATAATCCCAAAACAGTTGTTCTGATTGCACTGTCTTCTATCAGATGGCTCTGTTGCTCATATTGCTTAAGATGAAACTCGTGTTTGTTTGTCAAGTCTCCTAAAGTCCCACTTTCTCCACCCGAAAGCTTGCCTGTGAAAACCTTTCTTCTCTCTTTAATCGACTGTGCTCCATATGTCAAGTCAAGTCACCTTTATTTATATAGCGCTTTTAATAATACAGATTGCGTAAAAGCAACTGTACAGCATTAATTAGGAAAATAGTTAGTCAATAATGCAAAAAATATGTTTGTATAAGGCCCAAAATAGAGCTGTCAGATAGACTATATGTGTTACCGCTATGTAACTTTTTCATTCTTTTCTCCTTATTTACCCAGCTCATAGCAAACTTCTAAAAACATGTAAAGCATTCAAGACTTCTTGTTGATGGCATGTGCTTCTGTAGAAGCCACATGTCAGTATGAATTCAACTTAAAAAAAAAAAAGTAAAGTAAAAGTATGTTTTGTTGCTAAATCTTCACTGAAGTACTACGCTACCCACAATCCTAGAGAGAGATCCACCAATTAGAGATGTTGCTGTCACCGTAATGAATTGTGGACGAGTTGTGGTCAGCTTTAAAGGCAGTTTGAGGCTTTCTTACGTTTGTTATAATATGCGATTTTGTGCAGGAGCAGATAAATTATGTACAATACAAAGAGAAAGAAGTTTAGTGGTGTTTATACACAAAATATGATTTACATGACTCTTAATTGAAGATTTGTTTTACTGCCTATGGAGAAAATGAATAGGAAACAAACTTCCAGAACGAAGGCCTCTGCTCACAGTTTTTTTTTTTTTTAAGTTTTCATCTTGAAAGGCTCTGTGCAAATGCTTTGGAAGTTGTCTTGTAGAGCATTTGGTTCACAGTGATCTCCACTCTGAGATGTTTTTTGTTTTTTTTCCCCATGAACACCAGACAATGTTATTGTCACAATGCATTCTGCAGTTGCTGTATTGATGAAGCATACATGTGGTGTGACCTTAGAATGTGGCAAAAAAAATGTGTCCTGAAATGCAGGTAATTGTGTTACCTATTGTTTGTAAAGGCACATCTATGATGCCTTAAAAGGTTGCTTAGGTGGGCTGCTGACTTGTTGAAACAGAGCGAACGTGTATTTTTCAGGTCCTGCTGTTTACTGCTTTTCTTCCTCCGTCTGATTGACAGTAGCATGTGCTCCAACAACTAGTTTGCGGATATGACTGCAGACATCCTTCCAGATATGTATCTGTGATCAAAGCCGTTCAGCTACATTGTGACTCACCTTGGTGCAGTTGTGTTCCTGCACACAGATGACAGAGAAGGGCGCGTATGCTGGTCCGGTTTCAACCCCCAGCTTAAACCCAGCAGTCCCATCATGCACAGCTGCTGTTTAAGCCTGGCTTTGCTCTCGACTTCTGCTGCCATGCCTGACTGTGACATCAACAATAGCTCCCCACCTCCAGTGTCAAACCGCAGCACTTTGATCAGTGCCTCCATCCCCGCAGGAGCCCTGCCATGCTGCACTCTTGCTCTGACATCACTCACGCAGCATGCGACAAATCTCGCAGTGCCACATGCATCTGGGCCGCATGTGGCATGTGTCATTCTGATGCCGGCTTTTCTATTTATAATGTACAGGAACACTGTTCATGCTTTGTCGTCGTCACTGCCAGGTTTGTGTTTATTAGCCTGCTCATCTGATCTAGAATGGAAGTGGGATTTTTTTTTTTCTTTCATTCATTATATTAATTCTCCATTTTCAGAATTAGGCAGTTTTTTTTCAAAAACTTGCTGTGCTCTTATTATAGGTTCAGTCCTTTGGGATTTTTTGTTTCCTTGGTGCAGTTGTGTTCCTGCACACAGATGACAGAGAAGGGCGCGTATGCTGGTCCGGTTTCAACCCCCAGCTTAAACCCAGCAGTCCCATCATGCACAGCTGCTGTTTAAGCCTGACTTTGCTCTCGACTTCTGCTGCCATGCCTGGCTGTGACATCAACAATAGCTCCCCACCTCCAGTGTCAAACCGCAGCACTTTGATCAGTGCCTCCATCCCCGCAGGAGCCCTGCCATGCTGCACTCTTGCTCTGACATCACTCACGCAGCATGCGACAAATCTCGCAGTGCCACATGCATCTGGGCCGCATGTGGCATGTGTCATTCTGATGCCGGCTTTTCTATTTATAATGTACAGGAACACTGTTCATGCTTTGTCGTCGTCACTGCCAGCTTTGTGTTTATTAGCCTGCTCATCTGATCTAGAATGGAAGTGGGATTTTTTTTTTCTTTCATTCATTATATTAATTCTCCATTTTCAGAATTAGGCAGTTTTTTTTCAAAAACTTGCTGTGCTCTTATTATAGGTTCAGTCCTTTGGGATTTTTTGTTTCAGGATCTGATTTTTAACTTTTACATTTAATTTAATTAAACTAGTGGTGACTCAACAGTACCAAAATTGTCAATCATAAAAAAGTAACAAAAATGTTCTGAGAATCAAACATTGAAATGCATTACCATGAACCACAAATGCCCAACAGAATGCAAAATAATTAACATAGGCTGAATAGGAAAATGTGTATCTCACATTTTGATGGTTTCGAAACATCTTGATAATTGATAAATAAATATTCATTGGTTTGAGGATGAGAGCATATCATACAACTCGTGCATGTTAGAGGAGGGTTTCTCAACTCTGGCCCTCAAGGTCCACTTTCCTGCAGAGTTTAGCTCCATCCTCGAACTTACCTGCCTGTAACTTTCTAGTAATCCTGAAGACCTCGATTGGATTGTTCAGGTGTGTTTGATTAGGGTTGGAGCTAAACCAGAGGTGCCCAAACTCGGTCCTGGAGGGCCGGTGT